>NC_079438.1:4817120-4827120 GCF_903798145.1 Danio aesculapii | reverse complement strand
ACATGATAAAAGTCCTCAAACCATGAAAGAAAACCAACCTGTTTGTTCCTCTGGATCTTCACGTTGGACTCTGAATGTTTCTGCAATCTTCACATCTTCACTCTCCTCTTTAATAAACGCCATCTTGTTAACAGTGTGGAGATCAGTCGCTTCAGCAGAAGCTTTTCTCTGCGTTTAAGAGGAGAATAATCAACACAAAGAGCTCAGGAAAGAGAATCAGACAACAGTATGAAGCTGCAGGCCCGGAGACCCAACCGCACGCTCAGACCTGCTCGCTTAGACGGCTAGACCTGCACTTCCAGACCTTCCAGTGCCACCTGCTGTTTAAAAGATCGACTAACCTGAATTCAGCTGCTTCTAAATTGTAATCTAAACTATTTTTTCTACTATAAAATATTACGCTATGATTGAATACATAATTATATGAAATATTAAACACACTAGATTTTGATTTAATGCATTAATTCTGTTGTATATGTATTATCTGTATTTGTAAATAGATATTGTTCAGTTATTTCAATATTTTCAGACATTTGTTGTTGTTTTTTTTATAATCATTAAGGATTTATCCCTGTTTCGTATTGAGTTGAGGGAATGAATTTTATCTTCATATACAATACATTTCGTCACATACAATAAACTATAGTACTCTGGGTAATTTCCTAACAACAAACTTTATTTTTGTGTACTTTATCATGAGGTCCTACAAGTCAAGCAGTAAACAATGCAGAGAAAAATGGTGAAAAATAATATTTTTTTACGTAGGAAATAACATCAAATAAAATAAATGCTTTACATTCTTGTTAGGGAGATTTTTCATTTCTGGAAATATCTGCAGTCTTTGGTGCACCGTGTTAGTGTTGGCAGAGAGCCCCTTTTTAAATTGTAATATCCATCTGGGAAATAATACACACCACAAGCAAATTATTTTTAATTTAACCTAAGAGAGCTCATATTGTAAATTCTATGCAGAATAACAATACCATTTCCAAAAAACGTATTTGTAATCATTACAGAACGTATTAATAACTGATAAACTGTTATTGTGTTACTGTAATTGTCTTTGGTAGCACTTTCAGATAGATAATACAGTAATATGTACAGTAGACCTACATAGCACTAAAATATGTTACAAATAATAATTGCGTTATATATTAAACTGTTTATTTTAACACTTTTACTTTAACGTTTGTTATTTTGCCAGAAAACATTGCTAGAAAATTGTCCCAGAATGGTACAATAATACATAAAATAAGAGCAAGCTGTAAATATCATACAATAATGCTCTTTCGACACTAATTTTGATCAACTCAAACACTGAAATAATTGTTTGCTAGTGTAATATTTCACACCACATTGATTTATGCCATAAAACCTGGTATTTTTCAGGAATCGCTTTAATAATCGATAACCTTACTGGCGTTTCTGATGTTGCTACTTGCTAGAAAGTGCTGGTCTGAGCGTGCAGTTGGGTCTCCGTACCTGCCGCTTCACCCAACCCAACAGCAGGTGGCACTGTCTGAGAAAACGGTAGGTCTGGAAGTGCAGGTCTGTGCGCGCAGGTCTGAGCGCACAGTTGAGTCTCCGGGCCTGCAGCTTCACCTTACTCGAATCAGACGGTAAAATAATGTCATTCAATATAAGTCAAAAGAATAAGTAAAATGTTTACATTTTAATAACGTTGAGCAACAAATAAAGTATATCTACAGCAAAAAATAAATAAACAAATCTGTTTCTCCAGATTAAATCCTGCATGTGTTCTGTATGACAATAATATTTCACACATCTCTAATACTTAAATTTGATCTAATTTATTTGAATAATAACAGTATTCAGGGCTTGACATGAACTTTTTTGATCACCAGCCCCTGTGGCTAGTAGTTTTTTAATATTACTAGCCACCCTGTATTTTCACCACAATAATGTTGTTGAGAAAATATATTTTAAATGCTTAAATTTGACTTTGGCATGCTGAAATTATGTGATTTAAATATTGTGTTATGTACACATGCCTCCTCATTCATTTCACTTTGTGTGTGTGTGAGCTGCTCAATGAGCATGAGCAAATGGGTTGTGCTTTCACAGTGTTTCACATGACTTTTCAGGGCTCAACATTAAGGATTAACCCATTTTTTGTCTCTTGCCATACCAAAAAATAGACAAACAAATGACTAATTACTTAAATTTTTAACTAATTAAAAAAACAAGCTAAATATAGCTGTGTACATGCACTTTTTATTAATCAAACCCTTTCTTTAAAAAATACATTTAAAAAATTAGTGTCGTATATCTAAATCTCTTATTAAATCAATGTTATTGTAAAGGATGATAATTAAACCTTAAATAAAAATGACCAACTACAAGAAAGCAGGTGAAAAATACATCACAAACTGACGAGGGCTGATGTGGAGAAAGCCGTGATCGTCCTCTGATTCGGTATCCAACTGCTTTCTTTTGCTCGCGCAGTTATTTTGTCAGTCGTGGTGCTTCTCGATGAACGAATTGATCTTATTAAACTTAAATTATTTTCAACCAGCCAAAGTGGCTAGTGGGAGCAGCTCTTTAACCCACCACAGCTGAATCTACTCGCATTTTTAGAGGTAAAATTGGTTTTATATTCGCACATTCGTTCATTTAGAAGTCCCTACATTGTTTACCATGTTACTTAGAATATTCGATCGGAATTAGCATGCAAGTGTGACTTGAAAACAACATTAACACTGTTTATTTGACTGTGAACAATGTTGCACTTTGATAAGATGATTTCCCTATTTAGAATTAGCAAATAATTACTAAAAAAGGTTATATTAAGTTAGTTTAGGAGAAATTCTGAATGTGCGAATAGAAAACCAACTTTACCTCAATCTCGCATTTGGCGGGTTGGTCGGTGTTCATGTCAAGCCTTGATAATACTTTTAATATGAGATGTTCGTTCTGTGAGGAGAATAACCGCATAAGCTACACTTCACTTGTTGTAATTTATAATGTTAACAGAGTTTAGGCAAAAAGGTGTAAGATATAGGTGGATAATTAATTTAAAAAAATATGTTTTTGGTCATTAAAAACTAAGGTTAATATCAGAAATTTGTTCAATCCGCTGCTGTTCATAAATACCAGTAGTGTTGTTGTCAGGTCAGCTTCAGTTAGTCTCAGATGTTATTTAATGTTTCGCAACGTTACAGTCAATGACAACTTACTAATTACTAATTTAGCAAAACGTATAAACATTATCACTGATTTAACGTCGTTTTTTTTCGATTTATACACTTTGAAAGCTTGCTAAACAAACCCGCTGTTGAATCCCAAACACGGGAGAGCGGCGCCGCCTTGTGACGTCATACCGCCACATCAAAATAAAAGTCTCCTTCATTATTTTTTTATTCGGATAGAATTCCACATAGCCAAACAATAAGACGGATAAATAATGGCGTAATTGAAATAATTCATACAAATCCTACTACATACTTTTTTTAGATGAATCAAAACTAAATTTTGGAGAAATACATAAATGTATTATTAAATAATTTATTTAAAATGTTAAAGGTTGATATTTCTCCACAATGTTTGCGGAAATGTTTCTTCAACTAAAGGTTTAAAGTATTACAAATCAGTTTTTACTTCGTGCAAAAGGCATTACGGATACAAATTGAAAACAAACGCATGGTGTTTCCTTGAACTCGTTATTTTTAGTGGTAATATTTATTGATTTAAGTAATTATAAGTATACCGCAGTGTTTGCACTATTATATAATGTGGTTAATTAATTGTTGCCTATTATCTTTTCATAATATATGACAGCGCTTTTACCTGAACTCCTCATTTAATGATGTTCAGCTTCTAGGAATCAGTTGATCAATTATCAGTTTAATAACCTTCTTACTGTACAACGCTACTCAGGAGCACCTAATCTGGGCATGATTAAAGACTCCAGTTATAAACACAACAATAAAGAATCACAGTGTGTGATACAAGCACAGCTTTATTAACTACGTTAAACACTCAGGGACATGTTAACTAATTAACTAAATAGTTGTTATAAACACTGTAAGAATTTACTAAACGTTTGCAGCGCAGAATTAGCGCTAAAATGCGTAGGCATTTATTTTTACACCAGCCCTTATTGAATATGCATTTGTAGATGTTTCCATATCAGATACTAATTTTTCGCCACAGTGGAATGAATCATCAACTATTCCGACATTATGTTTTATGCAGCAGATGCCCTTCCAGCTGCAACCCAGTACTGGGAAACACCCATTCACTTGCATTTACTTACACACACACACACACACACACACACACTAATACACTACGGTCAATTGTATTTACCCAATTCGCCTATAGCGTAGGTGTTTGGGCTGTGGGGTAAACCGGAGCACCTGGAGCAGGGGTGTCCAAACTCTGTCCTGGAGGGCTGGTGTCCTGGAGTGTTTAGCTCCAATCCTATTTAAACAGATCTGAACCAGCTAATCAAGCTCTTACTAGATATACTAATATAAAAGCTTCCTGGCAGGTGTAATGAAGCAAGTTAGAGCTAAACCCAGCAGTACACTGGCCCTCTAGGACTGAGTTTGGACATCCATGACCTGGAGGAAACACACACCACTATGGGGAGAATATGCAAACTCCAAAAAAAATGTCGATCCTCCAATTTCACTTCTCCAAATCCATAAATTAGTATTTTCACCATTCTTCAATGACTAAAAACGTCCTAGCAGGTGTGTTGGAGCTAAACTCAGCAGTAAACTGGCCCTCCAGAACCGAGTTTGGACACCCATGACCTGGAGGAAACTCACGCCAACATGGGGAGAAGCTCCTACAAATCCTTAAATTAGTATTTGCACCATTATTTAATGCCTAAAAAAAAGCATGTCCTAATGGCAGCAGAGGAGGTACCACAGTAAACCGAGAGCACATGGCAGAGAGAACAGTAGAATAAATTGTATTTGAACATATAATTGTGAACAGCTGCAGTGGTAATCAATGATTTAGTGCAGAAATGTGTATCAGCTGTGGAGGTGAAACTCATTGTGGGTAGTGTAGTCCTGTTTAGTGGCTAATTCGTACAAATTCAGTCGGACGATTTTAAAAAGGAGGCATGGCACCAACCCCCACCCCCAAACCCAACCATCATTGGGGAATAAGCAAATCATACTAAATGAGATCGTACAAATTAGCCACTAACTCAAAAAGTTATGAATTGTCATGAGATAGCGTTGGATTATTCCTGATAAAAACTATGTTAATCATTGCCCAGCTCTACTCAATACATTGGAATGTTTATTGTAAACAGACACTCTGTTAAAGGTATCAGGTATGATTGGGTCCAATTGGAAAACCAGTTATTTAATAAAAAAAAAAGAAAGGCAGAGACCTGAGGCAGATCATGACCTGTATCCAAGGCATATGCCAGGGTTGTCCAAACTCCATCCTGGAGGGCCATGTCCTGCATATTTTAGTTCCAACCTCAGTTAAACACACCTGAACCAGGTGTAGGGGATCAACCTACGTTAAAAGATTGATCAGGGATTTATTAGCTCATTTCAAGGTATCTGATCTTGAAGATTCGAATCATTTGATTCGACTCAATTGAGTCAGACTAAATCATATTAACACCTTCACACTTTATCAATCATTTGTCCAGCAAATAGAAGACGTCGCATTTTACCAATCTTGCTTATATTATTTCCGTGGCCAACGATAATAACATAACACAGTATTGGGTTAAATTTGAGCAAGGTAACAAAATTTACAGCTCGAGGAAATGACTTAGAAGCACATAAACAACACAGTTCTTACAAAATATGAAACAAAAAATGTATTAATCTACACTACCATACATGAAACGAACTACGTAATAAGCAAACAACAAACAAACGAACACACACATTCACACATACACAAAGCGGCAGTTCAAAGGATGGAAAATGAGTTGACAACCGTCCCAAATTAATTCTAGTACTTTTTACTAGATCTTAGAATCACACGTGAGAAACCACAAAAGCAGAGATTTGGCTTGTCTTTAACTGCTTAAGATCAATCTGCACCAGATCAGCAAGAGACGTTTGTGTGTGGTACTTGCGCTTTTGCTGAAGTCTTGAGTTTCCCTCGCCGAGCTGGTCTCGGGGAACCACGGCGCTCCTGACTGGTTGGTGACTCAGCTTCAGTGATGTCCTAGATTCATGAGTGAATGTTGTCCTAGGTCAGTGTTTCCCAACCCTGTTCCTGGAGGCACTCCAACAGTTCATGTTTTGGATGTCTCCCTCATCTAACCCATTAACTTCAGGTTTTGGAGTCTCTTCTAATGCAGAGTTTCTCAACCCTGTTCCTGAAGGCACGCCAACAGTACACATTTTCATCCTCTCCCTAATCAAACACACCTGAAACAACATTAGAACAGACTCCAAAACCTGAAGTTAATGGGTCAGATGAGGGAGACATCCAAAACATGAACTGTTGGTGTGCCTCCAGGAACAGGGTTGGGAAACACTGTCCTAGGTTACTGGGGTAATGAACTCTGCCGAGAGTTGGTTTGTGGAAGTTCTTGCGGTTTCGACTGTCCCAAAACTTTATGAGGTTGCGTGAAAAGTTTGTGGTGATCCAATCGTGCGGCGGGACAATGTCCGAGCAGGGTGATTGGGAGCAGAGAGCAACAGCCAGCGCGAGCAAGCTAATGCAAAAAAGCAAGGTTTTACTGTTGGAGTACATTTTAAGTCACCTGGTTTGGTCTCTCCCACTGGCACTGTCTTTCAAAAGGCAGTTACCATGGAGGGCGGGGCCTCGCCCCATACTATCGTACTCGGGATCAATCATTAACA
Source organism: Danio aesculapii (assembly GCF_903798145.1). Taxonomy (NCBI): domain Eukaryota; kingdom Metazoa; phylum Chordata; class Actinopteri; order Cypriniformes; family Danionidae; genus Danio; species Danio aesculapii. Next base: position 4,820,302 of record NC_079438.1, on the reverse strand, counting down.
GACTTTTAATTTCAGTGGTAAAATCTCTTGTTCATAACTATCTTACATAAAATGTTACAAGACGAATACTGTATGTACTACTAGTTTTTCATTTAAACCAATGTATTGTAAATGTCACTAGCTTTCGTTTAGTACCAGACATCATACATTTCAAACACATACATTGATTAACTTTGTTGGTTAAAATGGTTGCAATAGTATATGAGGAAAACTAGGGCAAATTATTTAAAGATACATCTGCCTTAGTTGTAACACTATAGGTTAAGTTTAATGCATATGCATTAATTCCAGAGATTCTTTGTCTCTACGAAAGTGTGTGTCCAACAGGATGTCCCACATGAGCACATGACCCGGAGGTCATGGAAAAAGAGTCTTGTGAGGCAGTTAGTTGTGTTTCTTTTTGAAAATCTTGTAAAGCACCATTTTAGGTAAATAATCATTTACTACATTTGGTACAGGGTCCACTGAACATCTGCGGGCAAAGTATTGGTCAAAATAGTCAAATCAATTGGCTGTTATCGTGATGGTATAAGGCCTTGAGCCAGTTCTGAATGACTGAGACAATGTAGCGCCTGACCAAGATTTCAGATTCGGACAGGTTTTTCCAACACAGGTAATCAATCTCTTTCTAGGAATACTAGACACTTCCAGGGAGGTGTGTTGAAGGGAGTTGGAGCTAAACTATGCAAAACACTGGCCCTCCAGGACCAAGTTTGGACACCCCTGGCATAAGCCAAAACCACTTAGGTCTTGTGTTGGACTTTTGTTTTTTGTTTCCGAGCGGACCCATGAATACTTCTAATGTGGAAATCAAGACTTCCTTTTTGAGTGAAATTGTTTCCACATTGTGAGCATATGAACGGTTTCTCTCCGGTGTGAACTCTCATGTGAATGTCACAGTTTAGTTTCTGAATGAAACTCTTTTCACACTGTGAGCATTTGTAAGGCCTCTCTCCGGTGTGAACTCTTATGTGGACTTTAAGCCTATGTTTATAGGAAAAACTCTTTCCACACTGTTCGCAGGTGAATGGCTTCTCTCCGGTGTGAATTCTTGTGTGGTGACTAAGTGTTGAATTTCGAGCAAAACTCTTTCCGCACTGATGGCAGGTGTATGGTTTCTCTCCGGTGTGAACTCTCATGTGACAATATAATTTATGTTTTACACGGAAACTCATTCCACATTGTTGGCATATGAAAGGTTTCTCTCCGGTGTGAATTCTCGTGTGATTTTTAAGATCATGTTTTTGAGTAAAACCCTTTCCACAGTGTTGGCATTTGTAAGGTCTTTCTCCAGTGTGAAGTCTGAGGTGACCAGCAAGGTTTGACTTTTGTCTGAAAGCTTTTCCACACTGTTGGCAGCTAAAAGGTCTCTCTCCAGTGTGAACTCTCATGTGGATGGTAAAGCTTGTTTTTTTCCTGTAAATCTTCCCACAGTGATGACAATGATAATGTTTAAGTTTGGTTTCCTTAGGATTGTTTAGTAATGAAGTCTCTTCATTTGGGGTGTTTTTATCTTCTGTATGTAACAACTGGTGTTTCTCTTCTATTTCCTTCGGTTCTTGCTCTTGTTTCAGCACCAACAAGTCTAAAGACAAAAGAACACCAGTAAGGTACAAAAAACTAACATGAAAACCAGCATGAAAGTTTTCAGCCTCAAAAAACCAAAAGGATGCATGCTAGATCAAGGGCTAAGGTACAAAATTTAACCACAGAAAAACAATGTTTTTTTACTTAAACCAGGAGTGTCAAACTCAGTTCCTGGATGACCACTGCCCTGCAGAGTTTAGTTCCAACCCTGCTTCAACACACTTAGCTTTAAGTTTCAAACAACCCTAAAGGACTCAATTAGTTTAACCAACTGTGTTTAATTAGGGTTGGAACTAAACTGTGCAGAGTTGCTGCCCTCCAGAAACTGAGCTTGACACCTGTGACTTAAACCATGGTAATTAGCCATGGTCAGGGGTATCAAACTCAGTTCCTGGAGGGCCACAGCCCTACAGTTTAGTTCCGACCGTATTTTAACACACTTGCCTGTAGGTTTCAAACAAGCCTAAAGGACTCAGTTAGACAATAAGATGTGTTTAATTGGAGTTGGTTAGATACCTAAAGAGAACTGTTATGCTGCGGTCACACCAGAAGTGGAAGAAGTGTCAAGTGCAAGTGATTTACATGTTAAGTCAATGCAAAGAAGTAAATAGACATCCTGCGGCGCAATACGAGCGAATGATGCAAATTGTTCGAATGGCGTGGCACGAATGACGCGTTACACGTGAATTGAGCGTTTCGCTCAAGTTCGAAAATCTGAACTTTAGCAGACATTCGCGCCGCATTAACCAATCAGTAGCTTGCTCTTGTGGGGGGAAAAATATCCCTCGGGAAAATCCTCCTGCCTACACCGACAACAGTTCATCAAACTGGGCTTGGCTAAGTCAGAAGTACCGCTGAAAGCTTCCATCATCCAGGTTAAATTTCTGGAGAAGTTTATGAGCTCACAGAGCTGGGTGCACCGCTGAAAGGATCTACTGGACTTAGACACAGCTCCAAATGAATCAACGCTGTTTTTCAGCCTTCATAAAGCACATAAACACAATTATTTTCTCAATAATGTTAGCCATTTAGCAACGAAGCTAGAGTCACCGGGCAGACAGACCCCTGCCCATCACGCGAATCCGCATCTGTTGGGAAGTGAATTTGACATGCGAATGAATTGGAGTTTAATGCGCGAATGAAGCAAGTAACTCAAATGTTCACGCGTCTATTTATGTGCGATTTATCCATCCGTTCCGCGTCTGGAGTAAACACAGTATAAGAGTACTTATCTATGCAAAGCTGCAGCCCTCCAGTAACCGAGTTTGACACGCCTGTGCTATACTAACCTATTTGTAGTAAGTATTTGTTGTGAAATTGTGGTTACAGCGATTACAAAATTACTACACCACATGGCATATTTAAGAGGTTTCTGTTATTCTTGTCAAATTGTTTAATACAGTGAATATACATATCTACAAATTCATAATTTTGCTTTATAACCATATAACAAAGCAATCATTGGTAGGTATGTTATTTGTATTACAAAATTAAACAAGGCCTAATTTATTATCAAACAGCCCCTTCAGTATAATACAGCCCTGTAAGCAGACGTAAAGGATGTTCATCATTCACAGCACAGGTGTCAAACTCAA
>NC_079438.1:4807120-4809620 GCF_903798145.1 Danio aesculapii | reverse complement strand
CACTCTAGCAGCTGCAAGTGGATGGAATGAGAGATCGTTGTTGACCACGTACCGGCTCGGCTTGGAACCCACTCTCCGAATCCAGCTGGCCACATTAGATGATACAATGGGTCTGGAGAGATTCATCCAACATTCTCTCCGATGTTCCGATCGTCTCCGTTCCTATCAACAGGACACCATCACCCCCTCGTCTGCACTCCTCCAATCGCCTGAGTCAACAGCCTCTCCAGAACCAGAACCCATGATAATAGAGTCTGGAAGACTGACATCAGCGGAACGACAGAGGAGGCTGACCCGGGGTCTGTGTCTATACTGCGGTGTCAGTGGACACACCCGTATGGAGTGTCCCCTTCGTCCCATTCGGACTTCAGTGAGTGTATTCAGTACGAATATTGAACAATGTAAACCACTTACTACCACCGTACAAATAACTACTGCCTCTATTTCTCTCCTTGTCACAGCCCTCATCGACTCCGGGTCAGCAGGGAACTTCATCTCCCAATCCCTCTGTCGTCAACTCCACCTCCGTACTGAGGCGTCCTCGCATATATACCAGATACAACCGATAACCCAGTGCACTCGATCTTCGACCCGTATCCATCGACAATGCGAAGACATCCTTCTTCAAGTGGGGCTGTTACATCAAGAGAGGATTCAATTTCTGGTTCTGGAGGGTGCAAATATGGACATCATTCTAGGGCGCCCGTGGCTGGTGAAGCACGATCCCATCATCTCTTGGGGCACAGGAGAGATAAAGAAATGGGGATCTGGATGTACACCTACCTGTTTTCCAAATCTCCCTCTTCAAGGTCGGAACCCCATTTCTTTGTTTGCAACATCGGTCGAGAGCCCTCCTGAGAAGCAGTCTATCCACATTCCTAAGGAGTACAGCTCCTTTCATGATGTCTTCTGCCCCAAGAGAGCTTCCCAGCTACCGCCGCATCGGCCATGGGACTGCGCGATCGACCTAGTTCCAGATGCCCAGTTGCCAAGAGGTAGGATCTACCCGCTCTCGCTTCCAGAGAATCAGGCAATGGAAGATTACATAAGGGAGGCTCTGAGTCAGGGGTACATACGTCACTCAAAATCACCAGCCGCCTCAAGCTTCTTCTTTGTGGCCAAGAAGGACGGAGGGCTGCGTCCATGCATCGACTACAGGGTCCTAAATAACGGTACAGTAAAATACCGATATCCCCTTCCTCTGGTACCAGCCGCTTTGGAACAGCTCCGAGAAGCTAAAGTCTTCACTAAATTGGACCTCCGCAGCGCGTATAATCTGATAAGAATACGTGAGGGGGACCAATGGAAGACAGCATTCGTGACCCCTACTGGCCACTATGAATATGAGGTCATGCCTTACGGTCTGGTCAACGCCCCCTCCGTATTCCAAAACTTCATTCATGAAGTCCTCCGGGAGTTTCTTCACCACTTTGTAATAGTGTACATAGATGACATCCTCATTTACTCCCGGAGTGAGGCCGAACATCGCCAACACGTTGCGGAGGTCCTACACACATTGAGAGAACATCACCTCTACCTCAAAGCGGAGAAATGCTCATTCCACCAGAAGTCGATTCATTTCTTGGGATACATCATTGATCAAACCGGTATACGTATGGATGGGAAGAAAATTGAGGCTGTTCTATCCTGGTCAGAACCCACTTCCATTAAGGAGCTCCAGAGGTTTCTTGGGTTTGCTAACTTTTATAGACGGTTTATCAAGGACTACAGCAGGATTACATCACCTCTCACTAATCTCCTCAAGGGTAAACCCAAAGGACTGGAGTGGACCAAAGAAGCAGCCGCAGCCTTCCGCCTTCTTAAGAAGGAGTTCACAAGGGCCCCACTCCTGACTCATCCTGACCCAAATCTTCCTTTCGTGGTGGAAGTGGACGCATCCACCACCGGCGTCGGGGCAGTATTATCTCAACATCATGATACACCGCCCCGACTGCATCCCTGTGCCTATTTCTCTCGGAAGTTGAGCCCGGCGGAGCAGAATTACAGCATAGGAGACAGGGAGCTGCTAGCAATCAAGCTAGCCTTGGAGGAGTGGCGTCACTGGTTGGAGGGAGCCAAACATCCGTTCCAGGTGATCACAGATCACAAAAACCTCCAATATATCAAAGAGGCCAAGAGACTATGTCCACGTCAAGCCAGATGGTCACTTTTCTTCTCACGTTTTGATTTCTCCATTTCCTATCGTCCAGGACCCAAGAATCTAAGAGCAGACGCTCTCTCTCGTTTACACGAGCATCACGATCATGAAGAACTCCCAACGAAGATTCTTCCCGAACACATCTCCATTTGTCCGATCACCTGGAACGCTCCTCCAGTCGTTACCACTCCGGAAGCCCCTGCTCCGCCGGGATGCCCTCCTCATCGGCAGTTCATACCACCTGAACACCGGGTAGATCTGATCCACTCCTTACATACCTCGCTAGGCACTGGACATCCAGGGATCAACAATACTCTCTCGCTAGTATCCCAACGATTCTGG
>NC_079438.1:4630269-4806620 GCF_903798145.1 Danio aesculapii | reverse complement strand
GAGGCCAGTCGGCGAAGGAAACTCAAACAAATGTTGTCTCTTGCTGATCTGGTGCACCCTAGGTTGCATAGGAGTACATCGCAACAGCCAGTTGATAAAAAAGGGTTGGGGCTTCCTAAGCATTTACTTTATTATTATGCCTTCAGACATCTCGCGCACTGGTCCATCCCTCCTGAGAGAGCTCCATCTTAGTTTATGGTTGAACAAGCCATCCTACTTCCCCTTCCACCACTACAATGTCTATCCATCCATCTATTTATTCATTTTATTTTGTAAATGTGTTATTTTTGAGGCTGATCTCTAAAATATTATAATTTTTACTGACAGAATTTTAGGTGCAGGCTAGGACTGTCTCTGCCATTTGCAGATAATGTTGTCCTTTTGGCTTCATAGGACATGGACCTTCAGCATGCAGTGGGACGGCTTGCTGCTGAGTGTGACATGGCAGGGAAAGAAACAGTACCTCTAAGGCCCAATCCCAATTCTACCCCTTAGCCCTTCCCCTTACCCCCCGTTTTGCGCGTGAAGGGGTAGTGGTGTCCAAATTCTCTTTAGCTTGAAGGCGTAGGGCTAAGGGCAAGGGGTATACACCCCTTCAAATTAAGATTTTTCAGGACCAAACTCGAAACCAAAGAGTAAGAAAAATTTCCCAGAATCCCTCAGCCACAGCTGCACCCGGAAGTAAGGAGATCCACAAATTAGTATATTTGTCATTATTATTAATTTTCACAACAAACACATTTTAATATAATCATAACCGCGTTCGTGTTTTACCATCATGCTTTAAAAAAAACCCGCTAAAATATAAACCGTTAAATTTCGTGATCTATATTGCCTAATGATAACTCCTGTACAGCAATCCCACAACATTCTGACACTCGATGACACTGGAATACGCTGTCAGAAAGGTCTAGTGGCTGAGAATGAGCTTTTTAGTGTCTGCTATAACGTTAATGTTGTTTTTGATGTGTTTGCACTAGAGATGGCGATGACATATGATGACGTGCGCAGGTGCTGTAGTGCTGTCCCAATTCTTAGGGGTAAATTTTGAAGCCCTTCCTCTTAACCCTCGGTTGTAAGGGGAAGGGGTAAGGGTACAAAAATAGAATTGGGATTGCGCCTTAGTCAGAAACCATGTTGCTTGACTGGGAAAAGGTGGCCATCTCCAGTTTGGAGGAGAACCCCTACCCCAAATGGAGTTCAAGTATCTGCGTTTTTTTTCCATGAGGAATGGAATGTGAGATTTAAAGATGGATCAGTGCAGCGGCAGCAGTAATGCAGTTGATGTGATTGTCTGTTGTGGTGAAGGAGCTAAAACGAAAGGCAATGTTCTCAATTTACCACTTAATCCAAGTACCTACTCTCACGTATGGTCATGACTGAAAGGACAAGATCTCGGATACAACCGGACACATTTTGCTAAGTGTTATGACCCGCTTGTTTGAATTGCAACATAAAAGAGAGATGAACCAACAAAATAGCCTGAATGCAAATTATTTATTATAAAGTGTAACTCATAGAACAATCAATCAGAGCAATCAACAAATGTCTAGGGATAATACTGAAGATAAAGAACTTAGGATATAATTACAACAACACTTTAACTACATGATACAAGTAGTGCAAAACAAAACCATAAGGTTAAAGTCAATGAAATGGCAGGTCCTGACATGAGGACTCCTGAGTAGCCACAGCGTCCTGGGGTAGCTATCACAACAACTTTTATATACCCATTGATGAGTAATGCAGACGTCCAATCAGGATTTACCACATACTCCAGTCTGGAGTCTTGGGATCATCATAGTGTATTAATATTGTAAAACTTAATACCTGTCGCTCTGCCTAAATAATAGAATATTCACCAAGTTTGTATTCCACTTAAAAAAGTAAATGTAGTAAACTAGAAAGAATCTTGAACCTAAAAATAAAGAAACTTTACTAATAAAAGATGCAACACAGGACAATTGAATGGGCTTTCTAAACTTGAGGCCCTGGTATACTGCAAACTAACCGTCCTGGAGCTCCACCTTCTTTGATGTGCGGTGTGTTCCCAGTGATGTTTCTCATTCAGGGAGTCAGACAGAGAACATCCTCCAAAACAACTCTAGCTACATGAATACACTGTAGAGTAGAGTACAGATGTATCCGCACCTGTACAATCACTTGCAAAGAGATTTTAAGCCGCAGAGGTGCTGTTTGCTAGATGTTTATGAAACTGTTCTTCTCTCAGCCACCATCGTTTACGAAATAAAGATTACAACACATTTACAACCCCACCTACTGCAGTGTAGGAGTATTGGAAAATCAGTATACCGTCACTCAGCCTTTTCAAACATTATTCAGACATGAAACATCCTGTGCACATGAGAAAATGTTTTGCTGCATTCATGTCATGTGTGCAACTTTTTGTCCCTGTGTTTCTTAAGCTGCGCCGAATGAGCGAAACATGAAGTGTCCCGAATCGTGCTGGGTGCCGCGACGGCGCTTCTGGTGTGCGACCTGCAGGCAAGTTTGTTATATTATTTCCAATGGAGAGACGCTCTTGAGGCAACGCGCACACTTTACAGCTGCACCTAGTTAAGATCAGAGGGAGCTTCTGTGAACGCGAGAAATGCGAACGCCTGAAGTTTAAGGTAGACGCAATGAGAAGTACACATGTTTGCAAACCTACCTAAAGGTACAAACAATAATTACGATTAGAGCGATAATGTGTAGAATATTGATCTTGTGTTGAGCCCAATGAGCCTTGCATCTAAAAATAGAGCTAGCGTGTTCCTTTAGTGATATTGCTTTGACTCACACGCTGAAAATGGCGGACATGAAACAACAAACCGAGGATATGGTGATGCACCTGTCAATCAATATTGGTGGGCGGGGGGACCGCACTCCTACGTCAAGTTGCGGTCGCTCTGAAAACCGCTCCAATTGGTCCACCGTTTTTATGTTTTTAAATTGCAAAAAAAAAAAGGACTGGGTGTGTTTATATTACTCCAATATGACGGTCTATACACTATACTTACACACATGTCTGTCCAAACAGCTTGAAAAGTAGATTTTTCACCATAGGTGCCCTTTAAGCTCTGAAGAGTTGCCGAAACTCATCCCACACCGAAGCTGCGGTCACACTAGAGTTTGAGCATGCGAAATTCTGTTGTACGGTGCTGCAAAAAGAGGCGGGATTAATCAAGATGATTACATTTCTGTCCAGAGAGGTCATGTTTTGATCTTCGATTTGTCTCACACAGTCAAGTGATGCGATTTCACAGGTCAGAGTTCACCAAGCTTGAACTTTGCAACGCAGTGAACTGCGAAACTTGACGCACAAACTTGGTTTCCGGTCTGACGCATTCGCGTGCGTATGAATGGAAGTCTGTGGGGAGAAAAGTCCAGTGTGACCGTGGCTTAAGTGCAAGTAAATGGTTTCTCTCTAGTGTGGCTCATCATGTGTAAATTAAGGGACGATGATCGGCTGAAACTCTTCCCACACTGAGTGCATGTGAATGGTTTCTCTCCAGTGTGGATCCTCATGTGTATATTAAGGTATGATGAGCAGTTAAAACTCTTCCCACACTGAGTGCATGTGTATGGTTTCTCTCCAGTGTGGATAATCATGTGTTGATTCAGGGATGATGATTGGCTGAAACTCTTCCCACATTGAATGCATGTGAATGGTTTCTCTCCAGTGTGGATCCTCATGTGTTGATTAAGGTGTGATAAGTGGCTGAAACTTCTCCCACACTGAGTGCAAGTGAATGGTTTCTCTCCAGTGTGGATCCTCATGTGTTTATTAAAGTTCGATGATTGGCTGAAACTCTTCCCACACTGAGTGCATGTGAATGGTTTCTCTCCAGTGTGGATCCTCGTGTGTAGATTAAAGTGTGATGATTGGCTGAAACTCTTCCCACACTGAGTGCACGTGAATGGTTTCTCTCCAGTGTGGACTGTCATGTGTTTATTAAGGAACATTGATCGGCTGAAACTCTTCCCACACTGAGTGCATGTGAATGGTTTCTCTCCAGTGTGGATCCTAATGTGTTGATTAAGAGACGATGATTGGCTGAAACTCTTCCCACACTGGGTGCATATGAATGGTTTCTCTCCGGTGTGGATCCTCATGTGTTTATTAAGGGATGATGATTGGATGAAACTCTTCCCACACTGAGTGCATGTGAATGGTTTCTCTCCAGTGTGGATCCTCATGTGTTTATTAAGGTGTGATGAGCAGTTATAGCTCTTCCCACACTGAGAACAAGTGAATGGTCTCTCTCCAGTGTGGATCCTCATGTGTTTATTAAGGTGTGATGAGCAGTTAAAACACTTCCCACACTGAGTGCATGTGAATGGTTTCTCTCCAGTGTGGATCCTCTTGTGTAGATTAAGGTGTGATGATTGGCTGAAACTCTTCCCACACTGAGTGCATGTGAATGGTTTCTCTCCAGTGTGGTTCATCATGTGAATCTTAAGTTTGCTTTTGTCTGCCAAACTCTTTCCACACTGAGTGCAGGTGAAACGATTCTTGCCTCTCTTTTTTAAAATACCATCAGTCTCTAAATGAGCTTTTTCCTCAATTTTGACATGATGTTCCTCCTCTTTACTCCCCTCATTCTCTTCAATTAGGTCTGAAACAGATAAATAAAACATTAGTTTTTATTAAGTCTTAAAAACTCTCATCAAAAACTGAGAAGTGAAAAGAGACTGGAAACATTGGCTACAAACACTGTAATTTTGATGCACATTAAATGTAAAATAAATCAGTTTTTTTTTGATCCATTAACGTGTACACATTTAAGCAGATTCAATTCATCTTTATCTAGTACTTTTAGAACGTAAATTGTGTCAGAGCCGCTTAACATAGAAGTTATAGTAAATTGAAACTGTGTCAGTCTACTGTGTCAGGCCTATTTTTATTCATATAAATTCATAACTACAACAAAATGTTTTTCCAAAATTTGTAAAGCAGACAGGGAATACTTGTTCACTCTGTGCCTGACTGGTAAACGCATCAGAAAAAAAGTTCTGGGGTAACAGCTGAACAAACAGCTGAATATTTGCCTCTCAGACATGAGACATACCTGTACAGCATCTGCATAAAGGCTGAATGTGCACCTTTCCCCTTGTGTGCTGTTGGGTCATTTTCATCCATTCATTGGGTGATTTTAAGGCTTAATTTGGCCAAAACTTTCTCTGCGTTTCAGCAAATAAACTGATATTTGGGTACATCTAATTTTGACATATTCTGGGAAAATGCTTTAAAATATATATATAATAATAATAAAAAACCTCAATACACTCTGGGCAAATTTACTCCCTTTTCGTTATATTCATGGCTGTTTTTTCTCCATTGGCCTCTATTATAACAACATTTTTTGGATTACAAAGCCATGACAGCATATAATAATGCATTTATGATTGTTGGTGTTTTCTGTAACGACAGTCAACATTCTTTACTCGGTCTCCACACATGGGACGGCAGAAAGGAAATGGGTGAGAGTGTAAAGCAGGGGTCACCAAACTTGTTCCTGGAGGGCCAGTGTCCTGCAGATTTTAGCTCCAGCCCTAATCAAACACACCTGAACAAGCTAATCAAGGTCTTACAAGGTATTCTTGAAACAATCAAGCAGGTGTGTTGAGGCAAGTTGGAGCTAAACCCTGCAGGGACACCGGCCCTCCAGGACCGTGATTGGTGACCCCTGGTGTAAAGGAAGAGGAGAGTTGAAGAGGGCAGCATTATGTGGTGTGCGGAAGAAAATGTGCCATCTTGAAATCATTTGCATTTTTTCATTGCACATTCATTTAAGTTATAAGTGCTGAAGGTTTTGTGTTTAATTGTGATTATCATCATATTGTTTGTTTTGTTGTTGATACTGCTTTTTGTGTGTGAAACAGTGTACCCCCCAGGATCCTCCAAATGAAATTCATGGCTTTTTAAGACCTTTTTAATACCATTTCAAATGAAATTCAATGCCAACTTCATACCCATTCCGACAGAAGTATGAGGGAAAAATGTAAAATCTGTATAAATTTTGAACCCTACAAAATAATTATGTACAAGTGACTCCTTGATTTGACTAAAACACTTTATTTAAATTACCAGTTACATTTAATAAGTACGCAACAGCATAACACACATTTGATTTTTAATAAACAAATAAATTTGAACTGAATGTTGAACACTATAGCCTTCGCAGCTCTGCTGCCTTGGCTGCAATTTTTTTCACCCAGACCCTCAAGTCCTGTCAACTTCTGCTTGTGGCTTTTTCTCAACGCGTTTGCCGTAGAGTTGGTGTTGAGCCACAGTAAGATAGGATGTTCCTTGGCTGAGGTGGAAATGCTTCTAATGTAGAAATTAGAGGTGTGAACCTACACTGGTCTTACGGTTCGGTTAAGATTATCATGCCATCGATTCGGTTCAATTCGATATCTCTGTGCATCAGGTGCATTCACAGTTTTATATTGGGAAGGGGGGGGGGTGTCTGTATAAAACACACACACCTGTAACAAGCGGTCTTTATAAACACACACACACACTTGTTCTGGAGCTCCTGCGCTTTATTCGGAAATATATTCCTGTGCCGCAAGTAATCTGGTCAGGTCCCATGGCTCCACAGACCTCTACCCAGAAGTATTGCTGTAACAGCCGTGAGAAGTCAAGCCAGCAGGTCAAATGGGCCACAGTGAGGGAGCGAGAGAGAGAGTTTACTTTCATTATTTCACTTGCAGTGAAATAGGAGCTTCTGCTGTAAGCGTCGGTGAAAGACTGTCCAGCAAACACACACGCAGTGAAACTGAGCACAATTTCTGTGCTTTTAAGTAGTTGGAGCACTGTAAATACTCGCGCTTGCCTCCCTCGCCAGAGTAAGCTACCGCGACATAGCGCATATGAGATAAATGACGTCAGTACATAATAACCGGTTAGGATTATCACTGAACCGAAGAGGTCTCCAGTGCACAGAACTGCACAATAGGTGGTTGGCGCTGGCGAGCAGTACTACACGCAGTGTGTTTGGCACCTTTCATATGGGATTCCAGGGCCGTAACACCTATCGTCACTAGCTTTGAAAATTTCCAGCACCAACAGCAGTAGGCCTCGCGGTCATTTCCTGGCACAGGCTTGAACTAAATGTAATTCGGATTCCTTGGCCACATCGGATTAAACCGACACTTTCTCATTTTAGCCGACAAACTAGGCTAGTGACTATCTTGTTCGGTACCTCACTTGCCTAGTAACCATAGTAACGGGTGCGCACACTTTCGCAGTTTCTGCTATGACGTGGAGTGTGAGATGCACTCAAAGTCATGCTGCATTAAATTTTTAATTAGAGAATTAAACAAAAGCAAACTGAAAGAACAATAAATTCCATTGAAGATAATTGTGATAATACTACAGCGAACCCTATTAAAATAAACGACACTTTTAAATGCTTTTTTGAAACTTTATATTCCTCCGAGTATACAGATAATAGTACACAAATAGAATTTCTAAACAGTTTGCCTATACCTTTTATATCTGAAGAGACAAAAAGATCATTATACATCGACATAACAGAAGACGGAATAATAGAAGCCATCGACAGTTTAACAACAGGTCAAACACCAGAACCTGATGGCCTTAATGTGGATTTTTACAAGAAATTTAAAAAAAAACAACTCACCTGCCCCCTTTTAGATATGTTTAAAGAAACTTTTTCAGTTGGTATACTCCCTGAATCTTTAAGACCTGCTCTCATTACGCTAACACCCAAACCTAATAAATTATTTACAAAATGTGATTCATTTTGACCAATTTCATTACTTGACACAGATGTCAAAATACTTTAATTATAAAAAAAAATTATAGCAAGGAGGTTGAAGACACTTCTACCTGAGATAATTCACAGAAACCAAAATGGATTCATTAAAAGGCAGGCAAGGTTTTCATTACGGAACTTTGCTTAATGTTTTATATCTCAAAAAGGGGGCTTGCGATACGGCCATTCTTTCCTTAGATGCTGATAAGGCTTTTGACAGGGTAGAGTGGCCGTATCTATTTGAGGTCCTTAAAAGATTAATTTATTTGTAAATAAATTAAGTTACTCTATATGCATCCTACAGCTGAAGTTCTCACTAATAATATAGTCTCCAAAGCCTTTAATATTCAAAGGGTACTCGTCAGGGGTGCCCCCTTTCACCCCTTATTTTTATCTTGGCAATTGAACTACTTGCTATTGCAGTAAGGTGCCATCATAGACAGTAAAATATATGGACGGAGTATCCGTGACGTCACCCATAGGTTTCTGAACACTGCAAAAGAAGCTATAAGTAGGCGCGGCCAACCGTCGCCATTTTGTTCGCGCGTCATCGCACCCACGGCGGAATGCCAAACAAGGGCAAAGAGGCGGAGAGTGAGTGGAGCTACAGACACCTGCTGGCACTCTGCTTAGACCTGGCAGACAGACTTTACTTTGGGAGAAACGCTTAATACTTTATTACCTGCGACTCGTTTGTGTTCTGACCACATGAGCTTGGCTGTACACTATATCAATAAAGTGTTTAGACTTTTAAAAACACTGTAGTAATACATTGAGCCACTAAACATTGTTCTTATGACGTTTTTCTACAGGAGGAAAACGCGAATTACTTCCAAACACTTCAGATATAGTCTGTGTTAGTAAATGCAAGACTATTGATGAACTCCAGCATAACACGGTATGATAACGCTTCAGATGACTGTTCTAGAGCCTACAGCTAACCAATCTGTCACATTCTGGAGTGCTTTACAGCTCTAAAGAACATTATAAATGATAAATGATCTTAAATAAAACAAATACATTTATAGAGATAGTATATAAGTATATAACTTTACTCACATGGGAAACGAGGCCACGTGAATGGTTTGTGAGCACAATTAAGTGCACACAGCATCCCATATCATCTGATAATTGTAAGAAATAAGTCCAAAAGGCAGCTGACTGTGTAAAGCCACATAAAACAAAACAAAAATACGATGAATATGCCGAGATCAGTGGCTAATCTGCCGGATTCAGCTGAGGTGAAGTGACGGCGACCAGCGAGACCTAGCTGTCACTCAAGTGGCCACGCCCTTAATTATGCAAACTCAATATAACCTAATATAAAAGAAATGGATGAGTTATAAAAAAATTCACCCCCCCCCACAGTTGTCATGGAGGGTAATAATAGCTATATGAACCAAAATCGTTCTTTGTACCAGGCTGTAAACACCTTTTTTTCTGCTGTAAAGTTGGCCATTCTAACAGTGGGCTCAATTGCAATTTGCTCTAATATGGAGCCAGGACTAGCGGAATTTTGATGAATTGCAGTTTCAGTTACTTCCGTATTGGCTTCCCGAGAGAGAGCGGGAGGTTGCCGCTTGGGTGCCATTGCAATATTTTTGGCATCAGACTAGACACGATAATGTACGCATTTCGTTATATGCAGACGATGTAATTTTATATCTGACAAATCTTTTCTATTCCCTCTCTAATACAACTTCTTACTGACTTTGGTCACCAATCTAAACCAATCTTAATCTTATATCCTTTTGCTGAACAAAGATGATAGTAATACTCCAGTTATAACACAATTTAATGTAATGGATTTCTTCACTTATTTAGGAGTTAAAACAATGGCTAACATAGATAAAATATCTTTGACTAATTACCAACCCCTTTTGAACACCATTTCTAAATTTATTGGAAGATGGAAAAAAAAAACTCCCAAACTCACTAATCGGACGTGTAAACATTACAAAAATGAGTATACTGCCCAAAATATTATGTTTCAAAATATGCCCCTCAGCCCTCCGCCTTCTATTTTTACAACACTTCGGAAATCATTTACAGATTTCATCTGGAACAATAAAAGAGCTCGTATATAGTTATCACTATTGTGCTTGCCTTATAATAAAGGTGGTCTCCGCTTTCACAATCTACAATGGTACTACTGGCCAACACAGTTACGATCTACTTTATACTATTTCTCTTCTAAAACTTCGACACCTTGGATGGATAAATTACCTTTTTATCTCCATCTTTACTCAGCAGACATGAAAACTCTCAGAATAGACAAAATTATTGTTTCTTCTAACCCTATTCTAATTAATACAATTAATGTCTGGTGTGTTGTTTATAAGTATGTGGGTCAGTGCAATATCTTATCATACTTTACGCCAATATTGGGAAACAATCGTTTTAAACCAGCTAAATCTGACCCAGGGTTTAAAATGAGGTTTGACAAAGGGCTGCAAAAAATGGAAATTTATATAAAGAAAATGATCGCATGTCTTTTGCAGAAATTGTAACACAATAATCGTAACACTTTTGCACTGTATGTGGGATTGCCCGAAGGTACAGGAATTTTGGAAAGAGTTGGCTATTTTCATTTTTGAAATGGTATCTATACAACTGCCCATGAAACCCGAAATGTTTATTTTGGGAATTACTTGTGAAAATTTTGACTGTCACAGCAGTACTCGTAAACTTATTAATATAATTATACTCCAAGCAAAGCGTTTAATATGTACTGGAGGAAAATGGAAAGGCCATCTATTGTACAGTGGATCAATAATATGTCCTTTTGTTTAGCTATGGGAAAGATTTCACACATGTTAAAAGGCAAACTTACAGAGAAAATGTGGACACCCTTCATATATCTTATTTCAAATTAAAATTTCAGCAATTTACTAAATGAAACAGGAAAAGACGAAATGGGTGAGTCCGGACACTAGCTCTGTCTTGTCCTGTTTCTGTCATTAGCTGTTTTTCAACTGGCACACTATACACTCATGCACCTACACACTCAACAGCATAGTATATGCATGTAGTGTCGTCCCAAATGGAGCACTAATGTTTTTTTTACTAAGCGGAACATCAAACCGTTTCCCTGATGACGTTCGAAAGTTGCCAAATCAGTGAAATAAATGACCATCGAATAATATGGTCATTAACTATCGAATAATACTTGCCATGAGTATAAGCGCATTCACCACCAGGAGGCGCTATAGTCACTCTCGTAGGAAAATTTTGCTTTCACCATTCAAAATAAATAAAGTTATCCAACATGTGCGCCCGATAGCTCCGCCCCTTCCGCTGTGTAAGAAAAGCTGCATGGTAAGGTGTTTTCATCGATCGTGTGCTCGTGTCTTGCGTCTGTTGTCTAAGCACTTGGCTCCATGTTTACATTGTGGCCGCGTGCTTTTGTTGTGTTCTTCAGTGTTGTGTTTGTCTTGTCAAACGAACACGCGGTTAATGAGTTCTCTCATTGGCTGCGTGTTCTAGTCTCATTTTATGTGAGCGCATGGCTTGTGTTGTCTCTTTGTGTCATGTGCTCTCCCGTCTAGTGTCACCAATAACTGCCGGTGTTGCGGTGGTGGTGGCGGGGTTGGGTCGGTCATGGTGGAAAATAATCTGCGATAGAACGTGCTGTTATTGTTTCACTGAAACCCTCTTTCTGACGTACGCGACTATAATGCCTGACTCACACTACAGGATTTTTAAAAACCTAACAAATTATGAAATCTGATTGCAGCATAAATGCATAAGGTTTGAAATTCGTGGCGCATCACACACTGGATGTTCGTTCCCGAGGGAGCGCATCACGTTATCTATAGGAGACTGTAATAGCTACTGCACAAATGATAGCACGACATTTCGCTATAGTGATACTATAGTGTTTGTAGCAAAAAACAAAACAAAAAAAAAACTGGATAAAAACCTGGCTGGGGAGACGGCGATAACATGGATTATCTGTTCTTCAACAAGAAAAGATAGCAGACCTGACACCGTGACGGTGTTTATCATACGAACACAGTTCTTGTTTATGATCATTAATATGAACAACTAATATTCATAACAAATTAATAACTCCTCTCGCTTTAGATTTTAAGTTTTAGAGCTTGTTGTGTCGGCGCAAAATTGAGAATCAGATTATGAATATTGATTAAGAGCATGCTTTTCCTTTATTGCATCCTTTTAGCAAGGTATTTATTTATTTATTTAGAAGCGGTGAGGACAATATTCAATGGCAAAAAAAAATTCCTCCCGTACCACCAACAAATTACGCCTCTGTATGTACCCAAGTAGCCTGCCTACGTTAATTTACATTTTATGAATAAATTAAGAAATAACAAAAACCAAAGAATTATGCTAAAATATCCGTACAAATGTACGTATTTATTTGTGAACTTTCGTGAATGAAACAACACAATCCAGCCTATAAATGTAAAATAAATAAAATAAATAAACTTTAACTGCTTGAAACAGTATAATAATAAGTATTAAACATTACATTTAAGAACTTTACAAATAGACTAAATTACTTTACTAATCAGTAATAATATAAATTGTAAGAAGAAAAAGAACAAAACATATTTGCCTACTAGTAACAATGTATGTCAAAAAAACATTGAAAAAAAAACAACAACAGCGTAAGCTACTAACTCTTCTTATTTTCTATTGATGGCCTATTTTAAATCCTTTGCCATAAAAACTAGCATGTTGACTTTGTCCAGTTTAAGCGAATTCCTAATTGGGGTTACAATGTCTCCAAGAGCGCTGAATAGACGTTCAGACGGTGTGCTTGTAGCGCAAATGCACAGATAGTTTTTCGCAACCATGGCCAAGAGAGGGTATCTTGCTTCATTGTTCCGCCACCAAGCAAGTGGGTCATCGCCGGTATCTATTGTCTCTTCTTGCAAATAGCGCATTAAATCCTAAAGGTTTGACGTGTTTGCCCATTTAACACTTATCATTTTGAAACAAACCCTACAAATCGCTTCATCCAAATTAATTGGTTCGCCTTTCTCGTTCGGCACGAATCTAAAATGTTCCCATATTGGCGACGTAACATTTGCTTTTCCAACGAGATTCATGGCTGAACTTGGAACTTGCTGAATTGTGCCTTATATTGTTATACTTGACAACGTAATGGAAATGTGTGTTTTAGACAACGCAATCTCATGGCAATTCGTAACTTTTTGATTTAGTGGCTAATTCGTATGAATTCGTACGATCTAATTCGTACAATTTACTCATCAAGTAATGACGATTGGGGTTAGGGGTGTGGTGCCACGCCTCCTTTTTAAAAAAGTAAATTTTTCTACGACTGAACTCATACGAATTCGCCACTAAACCGACAAAATGTAAAATACTTACGTTTCCTCGTGAGCGCGCGACGTCATACTACCGCCGGTGGCATGGACAACCGCGGTCATGATGTGGTTGTCACGGTAACCGTCACAGCCCTATGTTATATTGTCATATTTTTATTACATCTCAATTAACAGATTAACAAATAAATTAATAAATAAAAATGAAGCAAGACAAGATTGCCTGACTCTTGCGTATGTAGTTACAATAGCAACCCAACGTTCTCCTCAGAATTTCCAACAATTGTGGTGCAGCGGTGAGATGAATGCGTTGAGTGACTGACAGGAGGCGTGGCTATGCAGGACCAAGTTGTGTGTGTGTGTGTGTGTGTGTGGGTGTGTAAACTCGCTTTCAGAAATGAGAGACAGAAAGCGCTTACTGCTGTGGGGCTGCCTCTGATAAAAAAAAAATAAAAAAAACTCTTAAATAAAGAGGTAGAGAAAGCCCAGCTGATTTAGCTTTATTGATCCTGTAGGAAAGCAATTATGAACCGGTTTACATATTAAATAAATATAATGTGTTGAAAAAACTACGTTTTGACAAAACTTAAACCCAAAAGATTCATGGCTTTGGAACAAACATTCAGCGCTGAAACCCCAGAAGCCCAACAACCCCCCGCGCCGCCCCTGATCAGGAATAAACACCAACCTATTTGTTGTTCAGAGTCTTCATTTTTAATTTTGCAGGGTTCTGGATGGCTCATGTTCTCGCTGTCCGTCAATAAACTCCTCACTGGAGCCTGATGGGAAAATTCCAGTGTTTATAGCTGAAATTGAGGAGGAGGAGCTTCACTGGAGGAGGAGACAAATATTCTAATTACATGATGTTTGCATATGTTTTTATTTTAATTCAATATCAGCAGCACTGGCTATATTCATGGCAACACTTGTATTAAATATTAAATATATAATTGACAATCATAACCGTTTCTGAAACAACATTAATTGTTTCTTTTAAAACACACAAATAACAACAACAATAACACTGATAAAGTCTTATACGCTCTTTCAGTCTGATGAATGATGAAAAATTCCTCCAGAAAACACATTTTTAAATATTTGCCTTAAAATATTTCCTGAATAAAAACGTTCTCTAATATCATTTAAAATATACATTCTATTAAAATATGTTTTACCATCAAAATATTCTCAATTGAGGTAAAGTTGGTTTTATATTCGCACATTTGTTCAGTGACAACTTGTGACATGGTCCCTGTATTGTTTACCATGGTACTTTGAGTCGGAAATCTCATCTAAGTAGGACTTGAAAACAACATTACTATTTATTTGACTGTGAACAATGTTGTATTTTGATAAGATGATTTCCCTGTTTAGAATTAGCAAATAATTATAAACAAGTTATATTAAGTTAGTTTAGGAGAAAGTCTGAATGTGCGAATATAAAACCAACTTTACCTCAATATATTCTCACACAAGTTACACATAGATTTTTCTTCCCTGTTCAATAAATGTGTCCAAGTCTTGAGTGGCTGATTCTACATCTCGTGTGTGCAGCGTGATCATGTCTCTGATTGCTTACATTTATCTGGTTTTGGTCAGATTTGGTAGCAATACATGAACAAAATAAATTTAAGACCTGTTTAAAAAGATTTAAGACCTACAACACAACATTTTAGTAAAGTTAAGACTTTTTAAGGCTTAAATTTGGATTTTAAGATTTCTTAAGACCCTGTAGATAACCCGCGAGTAACGGATTACAGAAGTGTTTACAGCTTAGCATCGAGCTAAAAACAAAGCGTATTAGCATTGAGCACATATGTTAAAGCAGTTCAACCCGCAAGATAATGGCAGCAAATATGTGAACGCTACAAAGGTCAGATATAATACACTTACTCTGAATAGACGCATAACACCCGTAACATAAGTGGAATCGAAGGAATTAAACAGCGAACAGCAAAGCTCTGCACTCCCCGCCTCAGACTGAGAGCCAGGGGCGGGATATTTGACTGCACGCTGATCAGCGAAAGCTGACTGGCTGCCTGTGTGTGGCTCAGCGAAAGCTGATTGGCTGCCTGTTTCTCAGTCAGTCTCTTGACAACAGAGGGAAACATTGGTGGACAGAAGATAATGTTTTCTTCTTTTACAGTCTCTTCATATATAGAGTAAATTGGAAAACGAGGGAGAAATGTAGCTGTAAGTCATGACTGCAACAGTAAATTGCAAAAAAAGCTATTTAAAGCTGGAGAAAGGTTTGTTTTAAAGCTTTTACATGAATATAAAGCGATTGATTAAAGTTTCAGGGTTTTCATCCGATGCTAAATTATGTACCTGCTGTTGAAAATATTATTTTAATCCTTTATACAACGTTGTACTATTTTTCTCTCAGTAATCAAGGCTATTGTTTAAATAAAGTAACAGAAAATTGTGTAATAAGTGTTTAAATGAAGGTTTAATTGATTAAATAGCATAATGTCATTCCATTCCAGGTATAAAGCACACTATATAAGAGATGGAGTACTAGTTTTAATTAGCTCATTTGTGGCTATTGTTTCTTGCTCGTACTTACTCTGTTAACTTGATTTCTTTTTGTTAATCACTCTCATATAAAGAAACTGTTCAAGAGAAGTTATTTTGTTTCTGTTCATTGTTTTGTTCATTTTAAACAGGATAAAGTGTCCAAACGTAGAGAAAAACTCCTGCTGAAGCGACTGATCTCCACACTGTTATAAAGATGGCGTTTATTAAAGAGGAGAGTGAAGATGTGAAGATTGAAGAAACATTCAGAGTCAAACAGGAAGATCTGCAGGAACAAACAGGTTGGTTTTCATTCTCAAAGACCAACTCAGTCATGAGAACCTCATTCAGATATATTTTAATAATAAGAATACTAAATTAAATCCATCTTGCAGCCCTGAGTGTGCTGCCTAGTTCTCCTAAATGCACATAAGCACTCATTGAAAGACAGGAATGAGTTTCTTTCGTCACTTGTTCTCGTGTCTTTTGTCATTCTTTTTATGTATTGTTAGTCTCCCATTTTCTCTACCTTCTTAAGGTTATTGCTTTTCTTGTTCTTCTACTGTTTGTAAAGCGTCCTTAAGCACTGGTGCTATATAAAATAAATAAAAACAACAAATAAAAAAGTTCAACTGAGCTGACAATATTTGACCTACAGTATTCTCATAGAAGATATCTGCTATTACAGTGATAGTGTTGGCTTGGTACTTTCCATTTGCATATGTCACGTTGATCACAATCCCCTTTTTCATCAACGTCTTTATGGGTTTAAACTTGTTTCTAGTACTTGTTAGTTCTCACAGACAGTATCTGAGTTAGAATTACATCATTATTATAATAACTAATTACCAGGACTATTGTGTTTAAAGTATGTCAGAAAACGTGGAGGCCCCCAATTTGAAATATGCTGAATGAAATGGACACTAAAATAATTAATTATTATAATACATTGTACAGTATTCTAATCTATATGATGTTGCTGTGGGATGACGTGAGACAAAACAAACTAATTATAGTGGAACATTAACGTTTAGCATTGCACTGAAAGCTGCCAACTGGCCAAAAAACTAATCTAAATGACTTTTTCTTCTTACGAAATGGATGATGCTGATGATATGCAAACATTTAAGTGTAAAGTTCATCAGTATTGACCATATTCTTCACGAACCAGCAGGCGCCGCCATTGGAATCTTTGTGCTTGAGACTGTTTTTAAAGAAATAATTTTTAGATCCTAAAAACAGTGTTATGCTGCTTAGGCATGGGACGATAACTGCTTTCAAGGTATACCACAGTTTGAAAAGTCAAGGTTTTAAAACTGCCAAAATGTTCTGCTGCACTGTTGCTACGGTATATGTAAGGTTTTTTTTTACATTTATACAGTTGAAGTCAGAATTATTAGCCCCCCTTTGGATTTTTTTCCTTTTTTAAATATTTCCCAAATGATGTTTAACAGAGCAAGGAAATGTTCACAGTATGTCTGATAATATTTTTTTTCTTCTGGAGAGTATTTTTTGTTTTATTTTGACTAAAATAAAAGCAGATTTTTTAAATTTTTAAACACCATTTTATGGTCAAAATTATTTGCCCCTTTAGGCTATTTTTTTTTTTGATAGTCTCCAGAATAAACCATCATTATACAATAACTTGCCTAATTACCCTAACCTGCCTAGTTACCCTAATTAACCTAGTTAAGCCTTTAAATGTCACTTTAAGCTGTATAGAAGTGTCTTGAAAAATATCTAGTCAAATATTATTTACTGTCATCATGACAAAGATAAAATAAATCAGTTATTAGAAATGAGTTATTAAAACTATTATGTTTAGAAATGTGTTGGAAAAATCTTCTCTAAGTTAAACAGAAACTGGGGAAAAAAATAAACAGGGGGGCTAATAATTCAGGGGGGCTAATAATTCTGACTTCAACTGTGTGTAAGGTTTTTTTTTTATATTTTGTTTTAGGTTTTCAGGACAACAGCATCTCCAGCAGAAAAGATATCAGAAGATGCCATTTAAAATCGTAAAGTAATCTGTGTTTTTGAAACTAATGAAAACAGCAGAAGTCAATGATTCATTTGAATGATTCAGCCTGACATGTTTACTGCTCCAAAATATAAAAAAAAAATAATAAATAAATATTTCTCAAAAGAAAATATATTGGATTTAAAGGGGGAAAAGTGTTTGTTTTTTACCCAGACATTTAAAAAGAATATATTTTAGAGTAGTAAAAACAGTACTGTGAAACCGTGATATTTTATTCAAGGTTATCATACCGTCAGAATCTTATACTGGCCCATGCCTAATGCTGCTTGATGTTGCAAAGTCTTATTTTCTAATTGTATTATTTTTGTATTATCTAAGATAGCTTTATATTAAAGTGAGGCTATTGCTCTGCCCAGATCATTTCCCGATTATTCCGCTCAAGAGTTTACAGCTTTAAAGTCATTCATTCAGAAATGTAGCCTACTTCTTTATATCAGACAGTGCTTTCTTAATATTATTTTCTTCATAATTTTGTTTTGTCATTCATATATATAAGCAAAATTTGCAACTAATCTAACAGAAAATGAACTCAGACCACAGTCCAAAATTTGTACATTTGGAAAATATTAAATAAATTTAAATAAACAGGAAAAAAGAATCAATAGAAACAAAAAAATCAAGCTTAGTTGAAATCTTGTAGTTTGTAATTGCATTATCGTTCTAGTCTTATGTTTGGTGTATATATATATATATATATATATATATATATATGACTACAATTTATTTTTATATAATTATTTTTTAGGGGTTTTCACCTTTATTTGGACAGGACACTAGAGAGAATTGATAGGAAAGTGTGGGGAGCAGAGAGAGGAAGGATCGGCATAGGACCTCAAGGTGGGAATTGAACCCGGGTCGCCGTGAACACCAGAGTGCATGTGTCAGTGCACTTTTCCACTACGCCAATGGCACCGACGACTATAGAATTTTTAATCATTATTAAGATGTTAAGTGCTTAGCCTGAGATTTAGCCTACCATAGACCAGGCTAGTTTCCCAGCATAAGTTGCCAGAGTAACTGAGTTCGTAAATTTGATATATGAAACCGAATCTGCCATTAATAATGTATTATTTTCATGTATAAAGAAGTAGGCTACATTTCTTAATGAATGACTTTAAAGATGCAAATCCTGAGTAGTATAATCCGGAGATGAATCCAGGCCAAGCAGTAGACTCCCTTAATATAAATATATTTTCCCATGGGGTGCAGGAAACACACTCTCCCTCGTGTGGTTTTAAACCTTGGTGAGTTTCTTGATTCTGTTGAACACCAAAGAAGATAATGTGAAAGAAGATATTGTGAAAAAATGCTGGCTTAATTTGTGTTCCAGAGGAAAGGAAATGTTTAAAACCACATGCAGAGAGTAAATGGTAAGGTCAATTTAATATTTGGGTGAAAACATCCATTTCATTCTTATCACTTTGTGCCTTAATACTGAAGTTGACTTTTTTTTTTTTTAAAGACCTGATGGTGCTGAAAGAAGAGACTCATCAATGGAATGAAATGGAAGAGAAACAACAAGAAATAAAGACTGATGAAAAACCCAGACTGACTAAAAAGACTTCATTACATGCAAGACCTCGGAAATACAAATCTGAGTGTAATTTCAGCAGTGAACAGTGTAGAAAGAGTTTGTCAAAAGCCAAAGCTTGACGTTCACATAAGAGTTCACACTAGGGAGAAACCTTACACCTGCAAACAGTGTAGAAAAAGCTACTATAATAAAGGAAACTTAACAGTGCACACAAGACTTCACACTGGGGAGAGGCCGTACACATGCCAACAGTGTGGAAAAAGCTTCTATACTACAGGAAACTTGGCAGCGCACATGAGAATTCACACTGGGGAGAAGCCTTACTCTTGCCCTCAGTGTGGAAAAAGTTATAAGCAAAATAACAACCTTGAAGTCTACATGAGAACTCACAATGGAGGAAGAACTTTTACCTGCACACAGTGTGGGAAATGTTTTGCTCAAAAACAAGATCTTGACATCCATCTGAGGATTCACACTGGAGAAAAACCTTACACATTGCACAGAGTTTGGTAAAAGTTTCAGATGTAAAAACACACTCAAACACCACATGATAAGTCACACCGGAGAGAAGCCGTTTGCATGTGCTCAGTGTGGGAAGAGCTTCGCAAGTAAATCTAGCCTCATGAACCACTTGAATGGTCACACCGGAACCATAGTGTTCACATGTGATCAGTGTGGAAAGAGTCTCACACACAAAGACTCCATTAAGAACCACATGAAGATTCACTCAGGAGAGGATCGTTTTAGATGCAGTGAGTGTGGAAAGGGCTTTAAACATTAAAGAAGCCTCAACACTCACATGAAGCTTCACAATAGAGAGCAGAGTCCTCAAAAATGAGGCCTTGTCCACACAAACATGAGTATATTCAAAACAGCAGCTTGTTCATGTAGTTTGGCTGTTCATTGACATGAAGTTTATTTATAAACTACTTTGAGAGGATCACATGCTTATGATGGTCCTGCATTAGCTAACACATGATTCACCAATCAGATGATTCCTGACTCACTATAAATAACCAGAGATTCTTTAGTTATCTTCATCTTGAAGAATCCCCCTCCCACCCCTACTCCCTCTCATTTCTAGATTGGGCAACACAGCAGCCCAGTGATTAGCACTGTTGCCTCACAAAAAGAATGTCACAGGTTAAAGCCCCCACTGAACCGGTTGATATTTGTGGGGAGTTTGCTCATTCTCCCCTTGCTCACATGGGTTTTTCACTGGTTTTCTTCCACAGTCCAAAAACATGCAACCTAAGTAAACTGAACACTCTACATTGGCACCATAGTTGAGCTCTTAGTAAGCCATATATCTCCCTTTAGCCATTTGTATATCTGATATTAGAACAGAAACAAGTAGGGGGAGTTCATCAAGATCTACCTTAGCTGAAACTCCTCTCTCACCCTGCTTACGGGAGGGATCCCAGGGCTCGAGGATCTTATGAGCTTTGGGCTCTTTCCTGTGACAGCATGCCAAACCAGTGTGAACTCTTGAATGCATATCAAGTTACTGTAAATGAAACCCTTTGAACACCTGAAGATTTAAACTCAACTGAAGAGGGGTGAAGATTTTGACAACTGTTTAGTAGTGTAGATCAGAGCTCACAGCCCAGTATCAGGTTGTGAGAGTTGCTATCAGGCTGCAAGAATGCAAAATAACTCAATATGTTGATAGATTGTGTGGCTTGTTTCATATGCAAACAAGTATCTGCATTTGAAAAGGTGTGAACCAAATGTCCTACAGGAACTCAAGAGTTGTGACCCAACCAAAGCAGTTGATTGATGAGACGTGTGATGTGCACAGAAATCCAACTCAGGCTCATACGGAGAACGTAGTCCGGTGGACGTTTCTGGAGACCGCGAAATACGTCCCGGGAGGTACGTATTTTTGTAGTTTTTGTTTTCGCGAATCCGCGAGAGGCCGCTGTGCGCGATTTTTCCCGCGCCGTTCTCGCGTAAACCCGCTAGAGGCCGCTGTTGAACGACCTTCCGCCTGTCTGCCAGGATGACAGAATGATTGACCGTGCGACCGGCCAATCGGCTGACCCACCCTCCTCCGTCCCTAAACCCAACCAACGACGATTTACAAAAGCCATCCAGAAAAAGGAAAGCCCTCGTCTGATTTTTACCACGTTTTCGGATTTTGACCACATTCACACCCTGTGATGAACTTGTTCGCTTCATTTTTTGGATTTTGTTTTCTTACCTAATTTCTGGAACCGCTCTTCTCCGGACTCAAACCCGGTCATCGTCGTGGTCAGCCCCTCTCTGCGCCTCGAGTCCGCCAAAGTACACGAAGAGCTAACCGGACAAACTGGTTGCAGCGGGAAAGCCCTCCACACGGAAGCGAGCAGCCGGCTGGCAAGTGCCGAAAGGAACGGCGTCACTCCGCCCCGCAGCGGTCACTTAAAAAGATGAAATGCAGCCGTACGTACCCCCGGCTACGTATTTCGCAGTCTCCAGAAACGTCCACGGGACTTCGTTTTCAGAATGAGCCTGGGTTGCAGAAATCTGTGCTCTATTCCGAATGAGGTTTTCTTTCATCTAATGCAGCTTGAATGGTTTAAAACTATTACTATTAACTGAATACTTTGATCATGACTGTAAAGAAACCTGGCTTGCCAAAACCAGCTCACAGGAACATCGTATGTATGGTGCTTTCTCAATTATGAAATGCATCGCAAAAAAAGTTGTTGTTATCTGATGTGGGGCCAGAGAGGGCCATTTTTTGTTTTTGTTTTAAAAATTTTTTAATTTTTAAATTTGCAACAATTTAAACAATATACATTTTTCTCACATTGTCATTATGGGGTATTGTGTGTAGAAGTTTGAGGAAATAAATTAATTTAATCTATTTTGGAATAAGGCGGTAACATAAAAAAATGTGGAAAAATTGAAGCGCTATGAATACTTTCCAGATGCACTGTACATCAAATCTTCCAGTCCTTTCCAAAGTATTAGAAAAGGTTGTACTTATGCAGTCTTTTTTTAGGTGTACATGAATTTAAGGAAGTGTTCCAGTCTGGTTGTGGCAGTAATGCACCTTCCAAGTTGAGTTCCTGACAGGCAATAAACCAGGAAGAAGAAGAAGAGGAAGAACTGAAAGAGTCAAAGAGCTCAGATTGTGTTTCTGCTGCACAAGAGCGTCTGCAATTCTGCATGTAAGTTTAATACTTCTACCATTACGCTCATTTGTGGAAATGATGAAGGGATTTCATACGTGTACGTGTGATTTGATTTAAATGTCTGTCTGATCCTGAAGCTCAAAGCCTCAAACACTGTTTAAACATGGTGTAAAAACATGGTCATTTCAACACTGTGTCTGAACACTTTATTTCTTAATGTTATGAAAGTGTTTTTAATCATTATAATTATGCTCACTCGATAAATCAGGACAAAATATAACTTTAAATCTACAGTCATGAAATTGAAAGAAAAGTTAAACAGGAAGAAAAACTGCTGACGTTCCTTAAACTGTTTTCAACTCTTAAATGTTACATTTTTACTACCAACTAACAAACTAAATATATAAATGAGTAATTGGCTTAACCTGATCTTATCTTGATAAACTATATATATATATATATATATATATATATATATATATATATATATATATATATATATATATATATATATATATATATATATATATATACCCAGGTTGCAAAGAATTCTGGCCCAGATTTGGCATAAAGCTGGCATAGCAGGCATTCCTTCGGCACTGACATACAGCATGTGGGCCAAACATGGCCCGGGTTTAAGGTGGCACACAAGAGTTGAACCAGATATTAAAAATGTAAATGTGGGCCACGTAAGTTTGGCGTATCATGACCCACTTTTATAGTACATTTAAATTATATTTGAGTAAAATTCTACCAATCAAGTCACTTAGAGAAAAAGCATGCCCATACACGCCTAAAGCGAAATGCTTCATGGATTTATCAAATCAGTTGCAGTCGCGGCACACCAACATATCTGGCCCAGTTATGGGTTATTAACTTGGCCCAGATATGGTCCATGTTTGGCCCTTGTAAGGAAGCCACACTTGGGCCAGTCATGTACCGTAATTCACTGCGGCATGTGGGCTAAGCAAAATCTGATTGTGTGGGCCAGATCTGGGCCAGAGAAATTTTGCTATGTGGATATATATATATATATATATATATATATATATATATAAATCATACATCAAATGTGAAATATGAAGTGTCAGATCAGGGGTTAAACCAACTGCATTACTGTTTGCGAACTCAGCATTGACTGACATAAGTGTGATATTCCTAATCTCAGTATATTGTCATCTCCAGGTGATGGTCAGCGGCTGATTGTTTCCTCAAAGCTCTGCTAATGTCTGCATTGGTGTTTTAGTTGCAGTATGGCAGAGGAGCGAGTAAAGGACTCTCTCACAGAGAAACACAGGTATTGACTCTGTTTTTACCCTGCATTTATTTGTGTTGCTATTGCCTGATCAAATGATGGACAAAGCTTCTGTTTACAACTTCAGGAAATGTGTTTAGATCGTTCTAGGCTACAGACAGCTTGATCTGGTGTATTTACCAGAGCTGAATATGTGTAATGTGTGTTGTTTAAAGTCCTGTAAAACATCAGTTAAAGCTGACCGCACAACAGTTTCAGCTTGAGCTACAGAGGAGATTAAATTAAGATAAACTAGAGCTTAATTTAATAAATTTAATACAACTATGCATGTTAAACTTATTAGACACTATACATCCGACAATAAGGTGCACGACATGTTTTGCACGATTTGTTGTTATTTTCAGACCAGCGCAACCCAAATTTTCACATTTTGCGCCACATTGTTTAAATAGAAAATCTATTTGCACCACTTTGTGGACTCATGGGCGTGTTGGTCTAAAAAGAAGGTGTGTTAAGGCGTATTGTTGCCGTGTTGCTATTTTGAGGAACTGAAATAGACTGCACCATTGATCAAGCAAAAGCTGCTCTGAAGTCTAGCGCACACAAATATCTTTACATATAAAAAAAGGATTAAATTGTTACAAAAATTATTATTTTACTACAGAGATATAAAAACCACTGCCTCCATGCCTTCTTCATGTCTGGGCGGCTTTTTTCATTTTATTCATGGCAATTTGTATTTGTATAATGTTATTAGTATTAGCAGTACTATTTATTATATGCATATTTATATTTGTTTTAATAAAAACAAGTTTAGATTTGCCCATCTGTCAGGTTTTGGAGACGTATTTGTCACTATATGGGGCAAAAGAATAGGACATGTGTTTGGAAATAACTTGTGGTTTTTTGATCACACTTCGTTATTATTGTTTATTTATCTGTTTGCTGGAAATTAGAAATAATTTTGAAACAAAGCTTTACACGAAATTAAATATGTAGGATGGATGTCATCAGTGGAGTGCATACAACACTGTTTCCTTATCCATGAAAGTAAATGAGTAAAAGTAAAGAGAAAGTAAAGAGGCAGAATGGAGTAGGCTCATTCTTTATCCTCGTGCAGATAGTCTGTTTAACTGTTTTCTCGCTAGTGAAGTGTTCAAATAGATCGTTAAAATAGACCTCAGTGTTTATAGTTCAGTAAAGGATATTTTGTCTCTCAGAGATTATATTAATTTCTATAGATACAAAATAATGTTTTGTTTTTATAGTCCTTATCTGGTTTCCGTGGTGAGTTTTTTAGTTAAAATGTTACATAAAAAAGTTTTAGAGTCAAATGTGTTGTTCAGTGAAGCAGAAATTGTGCCGAATAAGAAAGCAGCGCATGACTTATATCAAATTTTTTATGTCCTGTATATATAAACAATCACATGCTGAGTTGACAAGCGCTTAATGAACAGAAAAAAACGTCATAAATAAAAGTTTATTTAAAAAAGCAACAAACTATGATCTTCTATCAACACTAAATATATGTTCATGGCACAGTAAATACATACTTATATTAATATTGTTCTCCATCCGTTTTTACTATCTTGCAATACATGTCCTACGACTTGTTTGTTGCTTTATTTACCGTGATATGTTACACAGTTGAACACATGAAGAGATTTAGAGGGATTTGCTGAGTGTCATTTGAAAAGTAAAGCTGGTTCTTGGAACAATTTGTATATTAGAATAGTCAGGTTCTGTATTTGATCTGTGCTTTGTGCCTCAGCTGGTGTAGAGAGTGACATACATGGCTTTTCTGGAAGTTCTTTGTGCTCATATTCATTCTTTGTGTTGTTGTTGTTTCTGTAATGTGGATAGAGATGATCCGACTGGAGACCTGCAGCTGGATTCACTCCAATCAGAACATAATAAACTTCAGAGGGTCAAAGACCAGCACAAAACCAGCTTGAAGAACAAGTATGAGAGATTATTTGAGGGAATCAACCATCGAGAGACTCAAACCCTCCTGAACAGGATCTACACACAGCTCTACATCATAGAAGGAGAGAGTGAAGGAGTGAATGAAGAGCATGAGGTTTTACAGATGGAGAAAACAGCCAGAACAAAACCCTCACAACACACTCCAGTCTACTGCAATGACATCTTTAAAGCCTCAGCTGGACCAGGACATGAGGAGAAAATAAAAAAGGAGAAGGCACAGATCAAGACTGTTCTCACTGAAGGCATCGCTGGAATTGGGAAAACCGTCTCTGTGCAGAAGTTCATTCTGGACTGGGCCGAGGGAAAAGCCAATCAGGATGTAGATTTCATGTTTGTGCTTCCCTTTCGAGAGCTGAACTTGATCCGAGATCATCAGTACAGTCTTTACAGACTTCTGCTGGACTTTCATCCTGAACTTGAAGATCTGGAGCCTGAGATTTATGAGCAGTGTAGAGTTGTGTTCATCTTTGATGGTCTGGATGAAAGCAGAATCACACTGAACTTTTCAGATGAGGAGAAAGTTTGTGCTGTTACTGAATCTTCATCAGTTGGTGTGTTGATGTCGAACCTCATGAAAGGAGATCTGCTTCCCTCTGCTCTCATCTGGATCACCTCCAGACCAGCAGCAGCCCATCAGATCCCCTCCAAATACATCAACCGTCTGACAGAAATTCAGGGATTCACTGAGCCTCAGAAGGAGGAATATTTCAGGAAGAGAATCAGCGATGAGCATCAAGCCAGCAGAATCATCTCCCACATCAGAAGAGCAAGAAGCCTCCAGATCATGTGCCACATACCAGTCTTCTGCTGGATCTCCTCCACTGTGCTTCAGAAGCTCCTGGAAGAAGACCTGAGTGCAGAAATCCCTCAAACTCTGACTGAGATGTACATTCACTTCCTGCTGATTCAGATCAACATGAGGAAGCAGAAGTATGAAGAGAGAGATCCAGAGAAAGTCCTGCAGTCCAACAGAGGAGTGATCCTCAAACTTGCTGAAGTGGCTTTCAGACAGCTGATGAAGGGCAATGTGATGTTCTATGAGGAGGACCTGATTGAGAGCGGCATAGACGTCACTGACGCCTCAGTGTATTCTGGGATCTGCACTGAGATCTTCAAGGAGGAATCTGTGATTCATCAGAGGAAAGTCTATAGTTTCATACATCTAAGCTTTCAGGAGTTTCTGGCTGCGTTCTATGTGTTTTACTGCCATTTAACAAAGAACACAGATGAGCTGGAGTTGATGTATGAGACTGAATATTCATATAATCAATATCTACAGGACAGGTATGAGAACACAGAACAGCTGGAGTTGATTCATGATAGTGAATATTCAGATGATGAAGATGAGTGGATGGATGGTAATGAATCTGAATATTCATATGATCAGCATCTACAGGCCTGGTCTGAGAACTCTCTGTATGATCTGCTCAGATCAGCAGTAGATAAAGCTGTTGAGAGCAGTAATGGTCATCTAGATCTGTTCCTGCGGTTCCTGCTGGGCATCTCACTGGAGTCCAATCAGAGACTCTTCCAGGATCTACTAACACACACAGAGGACAGCTCAGAGAGCATCAGAGAAACCTCACAGTACATTAAAGACAAGATCAAGGGAGACGACCCTATCTCAGCTGAAAGATCCATCAATCTGCTCCTCTGTCTGCTGGAAGTGAAGGATCAGACTCTGTCCAGAGAGATTCAGGAGTTTGTGAAATCAGACAAGCGCTTAGCGGTAGAACTCTTTCCTGCTCACTGCTCAACAATCTCCTACATGATTGAGATGTCAGAGGAGCCGCTGGATGAGTTTGATTCTAATAAATTCAACACATCAGATGAGGGAAGACTGAGACTGATACCAGCTGTGAGAAACTGCAGAAGAGCTCTGTGAGTATTCATTCATTCATCAGTCTGCACAGAAGACTCAGATCAGTTTAGTGAATCACTGCCCTGCTTTAACATATTTATATATATACATATTCATTCATACCATGTTTAATTGGTTTGAAATGGTAATTGAATTATTTATTTGTACGCTTTTATTTAATAAAATATTAAATCAATTATGGGCCCAGACACCTGTCAGAAAAGCCCTTATAAAGGGTATAGGATTATAAATGTGAAGGCTGTATTTAGGAATAACGTTGAGAGACTTAATGGCTTATTTTATTTACATCGATTTATCCTATAATTCTTGTCATTTTTTTATGCTCTTGTTTGTCTTTCCTTAAATGTTTGTTGTTAATATGCCTGTTATTATTAACGCAACCCAGGCTCATCCTGAGAACGCAGTCCCGGGGACGTTTCTGGAGACCGCGAAATATTTAGCCGGGGGTACGTACGGCTGCATTTCATTTTTTTTAAGCGAACGCTGCGGGGCGGTGTGACGCCGTTCCCTTCGGCGCTTGCCAGCCGGCCACTCGCCTCCGTGTGGAGGGCTTTCCCGCTGCAACCAGTTTGTCCGGTTAGCTCTTCGTGTACTCTGGCGGACTCGAGGTGCAGAGAGGGGCTGACCACGATGACGACGACGACCGGGTTTGAGTCCGGGGAAGAGCGGTTCCAGAAATCAGGTAAGAAAACAAAAACAAAATCCAAAAAATGAAGCGAACAAGTTCGTCACAGGGTCAGAATGTGGTCAAAATCCGAAAACGTGGTAAAAATCAGACGAGGGCTTTTCTTTTTCTGGACGGCTTTTGTGAATCGTCGTTAGTTGGGTTTAGGGATGGAGGAGGGTGGGTCAGCCGATTGGCCGGTCGCACGGTCAATCATTCTGTCATCCAGGCAGATAGGCAGAAGGTCGTTCGACAGCAGCTTCCAGCGGGTTTATGCGAGAACGGCGCGGGAAAAAGCGCGCACAGCGGCCTCTCGCGGACTCGCGAAAACAAAAACTGCAAAAATACGTACCTCCCCGGACGTATTTCGCCGTCTCCAGAAACGTCCCCAGGACTACGTTCTCAGAATGAGCCTGGGTTGTATTAACTGCAGGTTTTTAGCAGTAATTATCTCATTAACTACACTTTTAGTGTTACTTTTAATGCTCCGCAGACTAAACGCACAAACATTTCAACAGTGTGAGTAGAACTCTACATAAACTGGCAGATTAACACATTGATATTCTTGTTTGTTTTGCCCTCTACACAGGCTACAGTGGTGTAGTTTCACTGCTCAGTTCTGTGAGAGTTTGTCTTCAGCTTTACAATCCTCAAACTGTGTCCTGAGAGAGCTGGACCTGAATAATAATGACCTGCAGGTCTCAGGAGTGAAGCTTCTTGGTGATGGACTGAAGAGTCCAAACTGTAAACTGGAGATACTGAGGTCGGGGTTCAAACACTCGATTGATTGATTCGTTTTTGTAGCAAATTAATTACTAAAAATCACACTGTTAATGTAACCTGTGTTCTTTCTCAGATTGGTCGTGTAATCGCTTGTTTTTTTTGTCCTATACCCAGGCTACAGTGGTGTAAATTCCCTGCTGACTCTTGTGAGAGTTTGTCTTCAGCTCTACAATCCTCAAACTGTGTCCTGAGAGTGCTGGACCTGAGTAACAATGACCTGCAGGATTCAGGAGTGAAGCTTCTCTCTGATGGACTGAAGAGTCCAAACTGTAAACTGGAGACACTGAGGTCTGAGTTCAAACACCTGATTGATTGATTGATTGATTTTTGTAACAAATTATTCAAAATCACACTGTAAATGTAATCTGTGTTCTTTTTCAGATTGCTCATGTGTAATCTCTTGTTTGTTTTGTTCCCTACACAGGTTACAGTGGTGTAATCTCACTGATCAGTCCTGTGAGAGTTTGTCTTCAGCTCTACAATCCTCAAACTGTGTCCTGAGAGAGCTGGACCTGAGTAACAATGACCTGCAGGATTCAGGAGTGAAGCTTCTCTCTGATGGACTGAAGAGTCCAAACTGTAAACTGGAGACACTGAGGTAAAATAAATTCTACCACATATTTTAAAATTATAAATGTTACCAAAATTAGTTGTAAATATTGTGTAATGCCAAAGTATAATGAGATGAGGAAATTACATTTGCAGTAATGATTTTTGTACTGCACTTCAACATGTTAAGCTTTCTCGTAAGCCTCCTTTCTCTGGTTTTCTTTTTTATTTGATGCACATGACAGTCAGTATAATTTTCATCAAAGTCATCGAATGTCAATTTTTATTGAACAGACCTCCCAATGATATTTAGTATTTACCTCAAATATAACAACTCAAAATAAAAGGTTTTAAAAGATGCACAACAGAGATTGGAAATGTTTTATAGATTACTAAGAACTGACATGGTCTTTTGTTGAATTTGCAGTATATTTACTGAGATCTAAAACCTTTTTGTGTCAGGGAAGAAGGCGAGAGCATTCAGGTGCAGGTCAAAATATAATTTTATTTATCTTGCTGACTGGGCAATAACAAAAAAACTCCAGCAGAGGGGCTGGAAAACCCACAGAGGGATAAAAAATATCCAGGCAAAAATATAAAAACCAAGGATGGCCTATAGAGGGCAGACGGCAGTCTAAGACGCCAATAAATAGTGTTAAAAGCAAAAGAAAATTAAATGCAATACCAACTGTCCCAACAGGAGGCGCACGGCAGTCCAAGCCATCTGTAAATAAAGTCAAAGCAAAAGAAAGTGAAAGCAAAAATGTTCCAGCGGGAGGTGCACGGCAATCCAAACCATCAGTCAGCAAGGGGTTAATGCCGGTGTGCCGGCAGCCAGGACGAGAGAGAGCAGGTGGAGTGAATGTCGGCTGGAGAGGAAGATCGCTGGTGGGCGGTAGAGGGGAACTAGAGCAGAAAGTGCGGAGAGGTAAGGAAGCCGCGGCTGATCAGCAGCAGGGACGGTCTGACTAAGGAGGAAAAAAAGGCATAAATTCAAGACAAACGTTAAAGACTGGCACTGGGGCCTAAACAGAAACGTGACGAGACAGGACTGGACAAGATTTTATAAAACAGGATCGTAAGGTAAGGCACGCGAACGATAAGGTACAAGACAGTGAGAACGAGAGGAATAAATAGGAAGACTAATGAAGGTAAACTACAGGCATGTGTGAATGAACTAATGATCTAACGAGTAGAATGACAAGTGGGTGGGGTGAGACAGCGGAGCACATGGCGAGCTGTCAAAATAACGCCATTGTCCGCCGAGAAAACAAAACAAATGAACGTGACGACAACATGCAGGTGACAGACCATGACAGTACCCCCACCCCTAGGAGCGCCACCTGGTGCCTCAGGGGAGGGGCTTACCCCATCGCTGGTGAAAGTCCACAATCAATGCCCGATCCAGAACATGCCGAGCCGGAATCCAACTCCTTTCCTCAGGACCATAACCCTCCCAGTCCACTAGATACTGAAAACCCTGGCCCCGGCGTCTGACATCCAGCAGTCTCCTGACACTGTATGCAGGAGAGCCATACACTAGGCAAGGGGGTGGGGGGGGGGGGGAGACAACAGGGTTAAGACTAGATCTAAACACAGGTTTAACCCTGGATACATGAAAAACAGGGTGTACCCGACCAAGAGTGGGAGGCAACTTGAGCCGAACTGCCACCGCACTCAAGACCTTGGTGATGAGGTATGGGCCAATGAACCTGGGAGCCAATTTACGTGAGGCTACCCTAAGAGGCAGGTCATGGTGGATAACCATACCTTCTGAACACACACATATTCAGATGGGGTGGTACAATGACGGTCAGCTGCTGCTTTGGTCCGTCTAGAGGTCC
The DNA here is from genome assembly GCF_903798145.1 of Danio aesculapii. Lineage (NCBI taxonomy): Eukaryota > Metazoa > Chordata > Actinopteri > Cypriniformes > Danionidae > Danio > Danio aesculapii. Next base: position 4,775,344 of record NC_079438.1, on the reverse strand, counting down.
GAGCCAAGACCTCCTTAGCCCTCATCCAGGTGCGGCGGCACCGTCGGACAAAGGCCAAGGTCAACAGAACTGCAGCATCAAGTTCCTGTGAGTGGAACAAAGGAGGTTGATAACCCATAGAACAGAGAAATGGGGACATACCTGTAGACGCTACCGGCAGGGAATTATGGGCGTACTCAACCCATGAGAGCTGTTGGCTTCAGGAACAAGGATTCTGGGAGGTCAGGCAGCGGAGGGTTCTTTCAAGATCCTGGTTGGCTCGCTCACATTGCCCATTGGTCTGAGGGTGAAAACCTGAAGAAAGACTCATTGAGGCTCCAATCTGTCGACAGAACTCTCTCCAAAACCGGGAAACAAACTGTGGTCCCCTATCAGAGACTACATCAACTGGAAGGCCATGAATCCGGAAGACATGGTCAACCATAGCTTGAGCTGTTTCCTTGGCTGAGGGAAGTTTGGGCAAAGGAATAAAATGGGCTGCTTTAGAAAAACGGTCTACTACAGACATGATGACAGTGTTTTCTTTTGAGGGGGGAAGGCCAGAAACAAAGTCAAGGGCCAGGTGTGACCATGGATGAGAGGGAATGGGCAAGGGCTTGAGCAGACCAACAGGCGCTTGGTTAGAAGTCTTGTTCTAACAAGCTCCCTATTACCAATGTCGTAATTACGTTCTGCTGGGCTCAGGCGATGAGAGAAAAAGGCACAAGGGTGCACCTTCCCATCCTTTGAGGACCGCTGAGATAGGACCGCGCCTACCCCAACATCAGAGGCATCTACCTCGACAATAAATTGTTTTTCAGGATCTGGAATAGAAAGGACAGGAGCAGAGATGAAACGGGACTTAAGAGCATCAAAGGCCTCCTGAGCCTGTGTGTTCCACCTGAACAATACCTTAGTGGAGGTGAGAGCCGTTAAGGGTGCAGCAATCTGACTAAAGTTCCTGATGAAGCGCCTATAGAAATTGGCAAAACCCAGGAAATGCTGCAGAGCCTTGCGGGTGTTAGGGACTGGCCACTTGGCAACAGCCCTTCTCTTGGCAGTATCAGGTTTTATTCCCTCAGCCGAGATGACATACCCCAGGAATGTAACCGACTTAGTGTGGAACTCGCACTTCTCCGCCTTAACAAAGAGTTGGTTCTCTAGTAGTCGTTGGAGGACCTGACGCACATGATGAGTGTGTGCCTGTAAGGAGGATGAGAAAATGAGAATATCATCCAGGTACACAAAGACAAACTTGTTTACCATGTCTCTCACGTCATTAACCAGGGCCTGGAAGACAGCTGGGGCATTGGTCAGACCAAAAGGTAAAACAAGATATTCAAAGTGTCCCGTAGGGGTATTAAAAGCTATTTTCCACTCATCTCTCTCACGGATGCGCACCAAGTGGTAAGCGTTACGGAGGTCTAATTTGGTAAAGACCCAGGCTCCCTGCAACAACTCAAAGGCAGATGACATAAGAGGTAAGAGGTACCTGTTTTTAATTGTGATGTCGTTCAGCCCTCTGTAGTCGATACATGGACGCAGGGAGCCATCCTTCTTCTTTACAAAGAAGAAGCCCGCACCCGCAGGTGATGATGAGGGACGGATGAGACCAGTACTAAGTGATTCCTGAATACCTGTCCATAGCCTCTCTTTCTGGACCAGAAAGGGAATACAAGCGAACCTTGGGCGGAGAAGTGCCTGGGAGGAGGTCAATGGCACAGTCGTATGGTCGATGAGGAGGGAGAGATCCACCCCGAGACCTGCTAAAGACCTGGCGAAGACCATGATACTCAACCGGGACCTTAGTTACATCAACAGTCTCCTCCTGCAACAGAGAACACAAAGAACCAGGAGACAAGGCAGAACCCAGACAAGAAGCAAGACAAGACTGACTCCAGGCCAACACAGAATTCCCAGACCAATCAACCAGAGGATTGTGCCGTACCAGCCAGGGATGCCCCAAGACAACAGGGGAACCTGGTGAATCAAAAAGGTACAGTTCAATGGCCTCATGGCGATATCCAGAAATGACAAGACTTACACGAGGGGTGATGTGGGTAATGGTAGAGAAGAGCTGACCCGCCAGCGACCAGAAATGGGAGAAGGAAGGGAGATGGCGGGAATACCCCACTGCTTGGCTGTGGAACTGTCCAGGAAATTGCCCTCTGAGTTGAGGGATCCCTCATGTTGTATGGTGATGGGCAACAGGGTGCGAGACGGGGGAATTCAGACAGGGAGAGGCGCCCACCAGGATCCCCCGGTTTACTGATGGGCCCTGGCTTTTAAAGGGCACTTGATGACAAAGTGCCCTGGTTTGCCACAGTAGAGGCACACGCCACGAGCTAAGCGGTCCCTCTTCTCCTGAGGCGTGAGGCGCATACGTCCCATCTGCATGGGCTCAGGATCGGATGAGGGAGTAGAGGAGGTTTGTTGGAGAGGATGTCATCAACCCTCCAGGAAGAATGGACAGACCGCCACTGGCGACGGCGGCAAAGGCGTCCCTCCACACGTAGAGCCAGGTCAATAAGAGTCTCCAGGTGACGGAGCGACCCTCCTGGGTCAGTCGTGCCAACCGGGTGGCCGCCTCATCTCCCTGTGCAGACCGGTCAAAGAGCTTAATCATTTCCTCCTTAAAGTCGTCAAAAAAGCGGCAGAAAGGTGCCCTGGCATCCCAGACTGCAGTTCCCCACTCGCGTGCTCTCCCAGTAAGCAGGGTCAGGACATATGCCACCCTGGAGGCCTCTGAGGCATAACGGCGGGGTTGTAGGGCAAAAGCAATCGCACACTGCGATAAAAAGGCCCGACAGGAGCTGGGGTCTCCATCATCCGGTGGTGGATTGTTGGCATGGGGCTCTGGATCGTGGTGGTGTGTGGTGAGAGGAGAAGCAACCTGTCTGGATCCTGCAGCGTCATGCTGGAGCGACTCAATTCGTGCATTGAGCTCGACCACCTGGGCAAGTGAGCATCTCCACCTCTCTGGAGGTGGTGGTGAGCTGGGTGGCATGTTGACCCAAGAGAGCACCCTGCTGGGCAAGCGCAGTTCGCACCTGGTCCGAACCTGCTGAATCCATGATGACCTTATCGTTCTGTCAGGGAAGAAGGCGAGACGATTCAGGTGCAGGTCAAAATATAATTTTATTTATCTTGCTGACTGGGCAATAACAAAAACCTCCAGCAGAGGGGGCTGAAAAACCCACAGAGGGATAAAAAATTTCCAGGCAAAAATTAAAATATAAAAACCAAGTATGGCCTATAGAGGGCAGACGGCAGTCTAAGATGCCAATAAATAGTGTTAAAGCAAAAGAAAATTAAATGCAATACCAACTGTCCCAACAGGAGGCGCACGGCAGTCCAAGCCATGTGTAAATAAAGTCAATGCAAAAGAAAGTGAAAGCAAAAATGTTCCAGCGGGAGGCGCACAGCAATCCAAACAGAGCAGGAAGTGCGGAGAGATGAGGAAGCCGCGGCTGATCAGCAGCAGGGACGGTCTGACTAAGGAGGGAAAAAAGGCAGAAATCCAAGACAAACGTTAAAGACTGGCACTAGGGCCTAAACAGAAACGGGACGAGACAGGACTGGACAAGAATTTATAAAACAGGATCGTAAGGTAAGGCACGCGAACGATAAGGTACAGGACAGTGAGAACGAGAGGAATAAATAGAAAGACTACTGAAGGTAAACTACAGGCAGGTGTGTGAGACAGCGGAGCACATGGCGAGCTGTCAAAATAGCGCCATGTGCGCCGAGAAAACAAAACAAATGAACGTGACGACAACATGCAGGTGACAGACCATGACATTGTGAGGTTGTCTTACTTTCTTTAAAAATTATATTGTATTTTAATCATTGTGAAATATATTCGCAATAAAGAATATTTGTAATAAAGGATATCTGTAAAATTCAAATTGTTGAGACTGTGTGTTAGTGCCGTCTGTCTATCAGAGACTAATGTGATGGACTAAGGGACTGTTCGTGTGTTTGTAGGTTGTCTGGCTGTATGGTGACAGAGGAAGGCTGTGGTTTTCTGTCTTCAGCTCTGACTTCAAACCCCTCACACCTGAGAGAGCTGGATCTGAGCTACAATCATCCAGGAGATTCAGGAGTCAAGCTGCTCTCTGAACAACTGGAGGATCCAAACTACACACTGGACAAACTCAAGTATGTGTAGCATGTACATGTTTTAATTTAGATGATTTCTCTTTAGAGGCAGGTAGCGGGTAAACTCTGGTAAATTAGATTAAACTTTACTGTCATTGTGCAAAGTACAGAGCCAATGAAATGCAGTTAGCATCTAACCAGAAGTGCAAATAACAAGAGTGCAAATAATATAAATGTGTAAAAATATGTATTTACAACTTTATGGGATATAGTGCAAGGTAAATGAGATAAAGGTGCAGGAGTATAGACATAAAGTGCATGTAAGGTGTATTATCATACAGTGAGGATGTTTTGGTACAGGCACAATGGTATAGCTGTCTTGAAGCCATTGGGAACAATGGATTGTGAAAAGGAGGGGTGTTGAAGACAATAGCCGCGTTTCCACTATCGCGCTTAAAGCGAGCGAGCCAGGGCGAGCCAAGGCCAGTCGCGTTTCCACTACTTTCACTTCCGGGGCGTAATCGGGCCAAAGCGGGGCTTCCTTGGGGCCAGCGTCCGGCCTTTATCGGCCCGCCGAATACCTTGGGCCAAGGAGGGCCAACTAGGGCTTCAGGGCGGGGTTACGTACAAAGGCGGAGTTTTCCTGTCAGGTAAAGAGGAGACAAGGTGCTTTCTTCCCTCACATTTGTTTTGCTATCGCGCTTGATCAACTCACTAAAAAGAAGAAAAAATGGATAGCAGCCAAAATATGTGTTCGAAGTAAATGCCGCCGAACTCGAATGTCCTTATCCAGGGATCGCTGTCTGGCCTTACACCAACAGACCACAAACAGTAAAAAAGCAATCGCTTCGGTGTTCTCCATCTTCCAGCTCTCGTAGTGATGCCAGGTTGTGTTTGTGGTTATAATTTGAGTTTTTTGTTCCCGCTGAAGTGGGCGGGTTGTGTGACGTTTGATTCGGGGGACGTTCTGGGGGCGGTGTTTGCGTGACGTGCTGCGAGCAACTAGCCCGACAGTGGAAACGCGACATGATTTCGGCCTCATTTCTCAACCTCCCGGGCTATTGGCCCGGCCTGGCCCGATTAAAGCCCTGGCTCGCACTGGCCTGATAGTGGAAATGCGGCTATTGTGGCAGGAATGCCATCAGGGCCATCAGATATGTGTGAATTCACCATACTCAAGGTGGTGCACACATCACTAGTGAAAAGTGAGAGGCAGCTCATCAGGAGGCAGCGTCGTTTTGATGGGTGTTTCTGTGCATTTTCAGTCAAATCGGGTATAGTTGTTCAGTTCATCAGTGACTGTGGTGTTGGTGGGAGGTGTGCTTAGCTTATCATTTGTGAGTGCATGGACACTGGTCCAAATATGCCAATGGTCATGATTTTTAAATCAATTCTTGATTGTGTTGTTTGTAGTTAAATTTACTCTTTGAATTTTGAAATTTACTTTGAATTCCCCTACTTAGATTGGACCTGGATAAGATCTAGGCTTCATGATCACCAGATTGGCAGTCATGTGCCTTCAGCAGGAGCCGTACTTCATTTGTCATCCACGGTTTCTGATTGGGATGCATCTTAAATATTTTGTGGGTGGTTACACGGTCAACACATCTGATGATATGTTCCAAGACACAGCTGGTGTAGGTATTAATCAACCCAGGCTCATTCTGAGAATGTAGTCCCATGGATGTTTCTGGAGACCGCGAAATACGTCCCGGGAGGTACGTATTTTTGCAGTTTTTGTTTTCGCGAATCCGCAAGAGGCCGCTGTGCGCGTTTTCCCCGCGCCGTTCTCGCGTAAACCCGCTGGAGGCCGCTGTCGAATGACCTTCCGCCTGTCTGCCTGGATGACAGAATGATTGACCGTCCGACCGGCCAATCGGCTGACCCACCCTCCTCTGTCCCTAAACCCAACCATCGACGATTCACAAAAGCCCTCCAGAAAAAGAAAAGCCCTCGTCTAATTTTTACTACGTTTTCGGATTTTGACCACATTCTCACCCTGTGATGAACTTGTTCGCTTTATTTTTTGGATTTTGTTTTTGTTTTCTTACCTGATTTCTGGAGGCGCTCTTTCCGCCAAAAGTACACAAAGAGCTAACTGGACAAACTGGTTGCAGCGGGAAAGCCCTCCACACGGAAGCGAGCGGCCGGCCGGCAAGCGCCGAAAGGAACGGCGTTACACCGCCCCGCAGCGTTCACTTAAAAAAATGAAATGCAGCCGTACGTACCCCCGGCTACGTATTTCGCAGTCTCCAGAAACGTCCACGGGACTACGTTCTCAGAATGAGCCTGGGTTGGTATTATTATATATGTGTGGGAGTCCACTGTGGCATAAGGAACTGGAACTCCTGTAGTTTAAAGTCAGCTTCTTCTAGCCAAACTTTGACAGATTCAATATCAGCAGAACAGTGTTATTTGGTGATAACAGCGTCAGTGCGCCAGGATCTGTTTTCCTAAATGCAAACACCTCCAATTTTGCTCTTACCAGAGTCTTAAGCTGTCCTGTCCACTCTGTAGATATTGCGCCCCCTAGCTCAATCACGCTGGTTTGGAATGGTGTTATTGAGCCACGATTTCACGAAAACTATAAAATTACGATCCATAAACACTTGCTGACTGATTCAGAGTCATAGTTTGCTAGAGATCACACATTAGTGAGTAAAATGCTTGGAAAATTTTGAGGATCTCGCATTTGTTCTGAAATACCGTGGATTTTCCGCAAATTCTGGGTCTAGACAGCACATGTTAAATATGAGTAAACTTACAGAAGCTGTGTCTCATTTCAAAGGCTGCATCCTCCGAAGGATGCAGACTTTAAAGGTGAGTCCTTCGAAGTCCACACAGGCCGAACTGAGCATTTTGAAATGAGACGATCTAGCCTATAGAGCAGGCATGGGCAAACTCGATCCTCGAGGGCCGGTGTCCCTGCAGAGTTTTGCTCCAACACTAATCAAACACACCTGAACACCCTAATTAGTGTCTTCAAGATCACTAGAAAGCTACAAGCAGGTGTGTTTGATTAGGGTTGGTGCAAAACTATGCAGGGACACCGGCCCACGAGGATCGAGTTTGCCCATCCCTGCTATAGAGGATAGATCTCGTCACCAGGCAACCGTAACAGCTGCTGTTAACAAGCGCTGATAAAATCTGTAATGACTTTTTCACAAGGAGATTTTAAAACTTATTTTAAGCAATCTAAAGGCAAAACAAGGTATACAAAGGCTGGAAATATATTTCCGTTGAGCCATACATGTACATATAAACATGTAAACTGTCTATAAAATCACTCTTTAGTAAGACACGTCATATTCTTTTGTTTTCTTAACACGTGTTTAGAAATCCAAGTAAAATAAACTTAATTCATAAATTTAAACCAGAGTTTTCTTTTAAAAGTTCCCTGCCCTTATCAGCATGCAATGAATCTTGGCTGGTTCGAGGCCGCGAGGGATCCACCGGTTGTGTCCTTCATTAAATGTGAAACGAAAGATGCATTTTGATACCGCATTTGAAGGAGCCTTCAAATATTTTTGAAATGGGACAGCCTTTGTCGCGCCGCGATGACGCAGCGCACTTCGAATGCATCCTTCGGAGGATGCAGCCTCTGAAATTGCTTGCTGAAAAATTGCAGCGAAACCCTGAGAATTGAGGTGAGTGAACGTAGTTACTTAAAGACTTGTTGAGGGCACAGCACGTAACACTGGCATGGTGTCAGGCCTCTTTCACAGCACATGCACTAGCAGAGCAAAGCAGTGGGTGTGTGTGTGAGCGTCAACGACACTGCAACCAGATGCACAGATCTTTGTATTTCTATTTTCTATCTATATACAGCTGACGTTAGAATCCCCCCGGATGGCCTTCCTGAGAGACTATACCTGTGCTATAACTCAATGACTTTGAGCTTTGAGCACACACAACTTATATATATAAATACAAGATTTTCAAACATACAGTATCCTTTAAATTTGATTTATTTTATTATTTTATTTGTTTTATTATTAATAAGTGAATGAGTTTAATTGTTATTCGGTTGAAATTAAGTGTTATTTTATAATTTAAAGAACCCAATGTCTGGGTCTAGGAGTAATAAAAAAAAAAAAATCAGTCATTTTAGGCTGCAAAAATCTGAACAAATCCCGCAAAATCCTGAAGAGACTGATCAATCCTTTGCAAAACATAGAGAAATGCTGAGCTTCACGTTATTCATGTGGCACCATAATTCTGGAGGCAGATAAAGGTTTCGGTTTAGTAATGAATGGTAGTTTAGGGGCAGCTACTGCAATAGCATGATCTTCGGAGGATTGCAAACAATATCTGGCAACACTACATTACTGCTGTTACACCAAATTCTGTTACCATATTCCGTGACCATAGCTGTTTGGCTTGAACTTGATCAAATATGCAGGTTTGAGTACACACAAGCAGCTTAAGTTAAACATCGGTGAAAATACAGGTTCATAAAGTGCTCATCATTGCACTTGTATGACTGTGAGAATTGTGAACTATTCAAAACAGCTTTCTTTATATCAAGAAACAGTTATTTCATTCTCCATTTACTATGATTAATGTTCTCCAAATATGCGGCATTAATCCAGAATGTTAGATTAAGTATTTATTATTTAAGTATTAAGTATTCTGAAGTAATGACGGAAGCTTTAATTCAATTCACCTTTATTTGTATAGCGCTTATACAATGTAGATTGTGTCAAAGCAGCTTCACATAAATGGTCACAGTAAATAGGAACAGTGTAGTTCAGTTTGTAGTGTTTAAGTTAAGTTCAGTTTAGCTCAGTTCAGTGTGGTTTAATAATCACTACTGAGAGTCCAAATATTGAAGGGCAAATCCAACGATGCGCAGCTCTACAGATCCCGAACCATGCAAGTCAGTGGCGACAGCGGAGAGGGAAAAAAAACTTCACTAAATGGCGAAAGTGAAGAAAAAAAACCTTGAGAGAAACCAGACTCAGTTGGGCACGGCCATTTTAATTTCTCCACTAGCCAAACGTCTCGTGCAGAGCTGCAGTCTCAGTGGCGGAGGCTGGAAGCTGGCCTCAGCGAAGACTCGTCTGTCTCTGGAGCGTCACAGGAATCAGTCTCATGTTCTCCACTCCTCCATGACCACCACAGTAGCTGCTCAGGATACGGCCCGGTCCAGGATATGAAAACCTTGGGATCATCTCGTCGTTGGTCTTGGATCGAATCAGTGACTCTGCATAGTCTGAGGGCCTCGGGAAGAGTATCCCCAGGTGGAAACGGAGAATAACATCACAACAGTTAATATTTTAAACATGAAAACAATTACTTTAAATCAAAATAATATTTCACAACCTTTTATTCTTATTTTTGCTCGAATAATCAAAGCCTTAGTGAGCTCTTTTCAAACTTTTCACAACCTGAATAAAGCACCATCCGATCACCGTGGTCTCATGAGGTCACATGGGCATACTTCCAATTGATGTGTTTGTTTGTGGGGTTCGCAACTCAACATGGCTGTCGTCATGATTTGTTTTGAATGCCGAAGGCGGGAACTCATTAGCGGGATAACTAGCTCAGATGGAGAATTCTGCATTGTGTCGTTTATATACGGTCAGCTAATACAAAGAATATTTGTTTTCATGAAAAGTTGGCTCATTTAAAAGTGCAGGTTTCAGGCTTTATGCAGGCATGCCTCTCATATCTTTAAGGCAGATATTCACAGGGATTTGAAATAAGTTGCTGGGGTTCATTTGTAGTTTCTTAATAATAAGCTTAATAACAGCTAGCTTGTAAGGGTTTGGAACATGGCCTAAAGATAAAGAAGAGTTGATGAGGTTAAGAAGAGGTTCTCCTACTACAAGTAGCTACTCTTTCAGTTATTTTGGTGGAATCAGGTCTAACATACATGTAGCTGGTTTAGAACCAGTTGTAAGTTTATCTAACTCCTCCTGTCATACAGATTTGAAGCACTGTAGGTTATTTTGATTTAGTGGAATGTCTATTAAATCTGAAGTATAAGACAGTGAAGAAATTGTAACAAGTGGAAGTGATTTTAACAAATCTGTAAATGCGAGTCTTAAAGTATCAATAGTGTCATCTATGTGGATGTTGATATTAGTACATTCGTATGTCTTATGTCAAAATATATATGTTTTAATCAGTATTAACCAGTAAGTCAGAATTTAAATCAGCTCTTTAAACTCTTTTAGAAAATTGACATAGGGTTCTGGGTGTCACGTTTCGAGTAGGGGGAAAAAGGGGCGAGGACCCAAGTCCAGGGTAAATAAGAATTTATTCATAATACATCAAAATAAAAGGCAAAAACAGCAAAACAAACTACCCCGAGGGGGAAAACATGAATTATAAAGCAAAAACAAACTTGACTGGGTTGGCTGGACAAAGTAGGGCTGGACACAACAGCACAGGGAAATATCGACGACAAACTGCACAGGACAGCAGACATGAGGAGAATATAAGCAGGAGTAAATCAACAAACAGATGAACATAATTAACTAATAATGGGTTAACAAGGAGGGTGGGACTAGACAATAGACAGGAGAGCACCTGACACAAAGAGACAACACAAGCCATGTGCTCACATAAAACAAAACTAGAACACGCAGCCAATGAGAGAACTCATTAACTGAGTATTCTTATGACTGGACAAACACTGAAGCACACAACAAAAGCCTGCGACCACAATGTAAACACAGAGCCACGTGCTTTGACAACAGACGCAAGACACGAGCACACGATAAGTGAAAACACCTTACCGTGCGCTCACACAAATGCAACGCACATGTTTCATCTCAGCGCCAACCGAAACCAACTAGACGGAGACGCTGAGAATGAAACAGCGCGGTGCTGACAAAACAAAACACAAACACGAGTACAAGATGCGGGCGCACGCACAGTCCGCGCGCACCCAGACAATGACAAAACAAGTGCTCGACCCAAGAAAACTGAGCCGAGCACTACAGGACAGGACTAGACGGAGCTAGTGTCCGGACTCTGCCACCAAAACAAGAAGTTACAAGACCAGAGTGGCAGAACCCTGACACTGTTTCTATATACAGTGATTAAAGCTAGAGATAACATGGATTTATTATGAACATCCGGAAGCATAACATTAAGCACCAATACTTCAAAAGAGTTAAACATAATTCTCTGATTAACATTAAGAATATCACTAAAGATTGATGCTACTCCAGCACTATGACCAGTCTGAGGAGGCACTTGCTTATAATTATATCCTGGAGGAGTTGCTTCATTCAAACTAATATAGTCATTTTGTTTCAGCCAGGTTTCAGTAAGAGAGAGCATTAAGATTGTTATCTTTTATTATTTCATTTATGTAACCGGTGTTTGACTCTCTGCGTTGTGTACAATAAAGAAACAGGCCACTGGTTCGGTTGCTGATGGTGGGTTAATTGTCACTCAAGCGTCAGGTCAGGTCAGACTGGATGGATCAGAAAACAGCACAATAAGGAGATACGATTTCGCTTGTAAATTTACCCACCTCTCCTCAGCGCTCTCAATGCGGACTCGGCAAACATAACAATAACATCATACTCAATTAAATCTAGGTAAACGCATCACGAAAGTGTACAAAAAGGAAATAAATCAAAATAACAAATGATTACAGTTCCATACATTGTGATGTTAATTAATCTTCCTCTATCTAACTTCATGTTACTAATTAATGCAATTGGGAAACAAATGTAAACACAAATAAGAACAAATGTGCATCAAAAATACCTGGATGGATCAGAAAACAGCACAATGAGATATGATTTCGCTTGTAAATTTCCCCACAAATAAATTGCAGTTAGATGATCGATCAAAATCACTGAGTTTTGCATATGTAGCGGTCGTTTCTCTGCGTTGTGTTATTTTTAATGAAAGAAATCTCCACACAAATCTGGTCGTGCTGAGGTGATTTTATTTTGCCTGTAGTCTCTCTTTTGCCTCTCCTCAACAGACATCGGGAAAGAGAGACAAGCTCTCCATATACATACACAAGATGTATAATATTAGATACTAATATAAAATAACAGTAATAATAACAATATGAATATAAATAATAACTCTTATATAAAAATATATTAATATTCACAATTACAGCAATAGTGTTACCTAAATATCAATTTACATACCTGTACAACACACACAACCAGGCAGTCACTCTCTCAATATCAGTTGAGTCTCTCTTTTGCCTGTTAACCACAAGGTATCTTTGAAATACAGATATTCAACTACTAAACACACTGCTGTAATGTCTATTCTATTAATAAGTCTCAATGCATCTTTAATGTGCTTACAAAATATATATATTCAAACTTATATACATACTTATACATATTCAACCCTTTTATATACATCTATATATTATTTATTACTGCATACCTATCTATTTATCAAAGTAGATCTATGTAATTATAAGATATTTAATCAAAACTTTAGCCGCGACGACGCTAATACTTCTCTCACTCGCGACGCACGTGCGCGAGCTGCCATTTCACTTTCACCCATTAACAGCACTGAAATAAACCTAACTTATTAACTTGAACTAGTGGTCAAATATAACATTACGTGGCCTGTTTTCTCAAAAGCAGGTCATCTAAACATAATATATACAGCTAAACAGCATTTTAAAGTCAACCCTGCTGAAAAATCCAGCTTAAACCAGCCTTGGCTGGTTGGCTGGTTTTAGCTGGTTGACCAGCCTGGTTTTAGAGGGGTTTTGGCCACTTTCAGGCTGGTTTCCAGCCATTTCCAGCCTGGTCTTAGCTGGTCAGGCTGGAAAATGACCAGCTAAATCCAGCTAAAACCAGCTTGACCAGCCTGGTTTAAGCTGGACATAGCTGGTTTTGGCTGGGCTTCCAGCCTGGCAAGTTGGTCAAGCTGGTTTTAGCTGGTCATTTTCCAGCCTGACCAGCTAAGACCAGGCTGGAAATGGCTGGATACCAGCCTGAAAGTGGCCCCTCTAAAACCAGGCTGGTCAACCAGCTAAAACCAGCCAACCAGCCTAGGCTGGTTTAAGCTGGATTTTTCAATAGGGAAATGAGCAGAGCTCATAGAAACTGTACCTCTCCTCAACAGACATCGGGAAAGAGGAAGAGCTCTGAGCGCGCCAACACTTATATCTCTCTTGCCAAGCAACGTCAGCCGACGTGTACACCGTGACTCTTAACCACGCGAAAGCGCATAATATTCTTTCAAAATAAAAACCCCAGACAAATAATCATTTAAATATAACATAATATAAAGAAATAATGATTTATAATCTGGTGTAACAACATACCCTGCTTCACACACACACACACACACACACACACACACACACACGCGCACACACGCACACACACACACACACACACACACACACACACACACACACACACACACACACACACACACGCACTCAACTGTGCTCAGTAAAAACTATTAATTTCATCCATCCACCTGAAGAAAATACTTCCTAGTTAATATAGAACACTCTTACAAACACTACCATTGCATATTAAAAGCTTATTTAAAACATCCAACAACTTTTAGAACGATTTCCCTAGGAGCACCATTACCTGCTCACCTCTCCTCAGCGCGCTCAATGCGGACTAAGGGCACAGCGCGGCAACCGGAAGTGACGTAGCGCGGTAACCGGAAGTGACATCGCGCGCCAAACAAATATAAAACTACTCTCATTAAACAACACAAATAAAGTAAAAACTAAATTCGAACATATTTCTAAACAAACTGATGTAAAACAAATGCACACAAATTAAAAGGAGGGACTATTAGTGAAAGACATTAAATTAATACTCTTCCCTGCTGAAAAATCCAGCTTAAACCAGCCTAGGCTGGTTGGCTGGTTTTAGCAGGTTGACCAGCCTGGTTTAAGAGGGGTTTTGGCCATTTCCAGGCTGGTTTCCAGCTATTTCCAGCCTGGTCTTAGCTGGTCAGGCTGGAAAATGACCAGCTAAAACCAGCTTGACCAGCCTGGTTTAAGGTGGACATAGCTGGTTTAGGCTGGGCTCCCAGCCTGAGTAGACTGGTCAAGCTGGTATTAGCTGGTCGTCTCCCAGCCTATTTTCACTTATTTGCTGTTTTTCTGGTTTAATTCTTATTAGATTTGTTCTAGAATACATAGTAATTTAACTATTCTAATAATATGAGGAACAGACACGGTCTCTTTGGGGTAAGCCTGTCATTTAAGTGGGATGAGCAAGAGTCTGTATGGCTAAACTGTGAATTTTCACTTACTACTGACTCTTGATCAGGCTCCTGAAGTCCCTCTTTAGGATCCCCGTCTGCCGCAGCCTGATGTTGTTCACTCCCGCATGAAGGATACACTAATGTACTTATTAATGCAGTTTTTAAAATATGAATATAACGCATTAATCATCAGCTAATCATAATAAAACATTTAACTGCCATCTAATGTGAAAATAAATTCATTTAAGGAGTCTACTGACTGCAGATCTGCTGAAAATATGTGTATGTGTTTACAGTCTGGATCATGGAGGAGAGAAGTGGATTACAGCAGGACTACGCAAATGTACGACTATATACACACACACACACACAAGCACACACATACCTGTAGTGAGTGTTGTTGTGTTCTAAACGTGTCTCTTCTTGTGTTCAGATGCCTGTTTTCTCACACTGGATCCAAACACAGCGTACCGTCATCTCATTCTGTCTGAGGAGAACAGAGAGGTGAAGCGTGTGAGAGAGAAACAGCCGTATCCTGATCATCCGGACAGATTCAGTCATCATGCTTACGTGTTGTGCAGAGAGAGTGTGTGTGGACGCTGTTACTGGGAGATTGACTGGAGCGGAGATGTGGACATATCAGTGTCGTATAAGAGCATCGGGAGGAAGGGAGGAGGTAACGAGTGTTGGTTTGGAAATAATGCTCAGTCCTGGAGTCTAGTCTGCTTGAAGCTTAGGGGATTCTTATTCAGACACGATTACGCAGAGATCCGTCTCCCAGTAAAGTCGATCAGCAGGAGAATAGGAGTGTTTGTGGATCACAGCGCAGGAACTCTGATCTTCTACAACATCTATAGAGACACAATGAGCCTCATCCACTCAGTCCAGACCACGTTCACTGAGCCGCTCTATCCTGGGTTTTGGGCTGATCATGGAGCATCAGTGAAACTGTGCTGAAGACTGAGAGACTGAGGAGAGATTTTCACAGCTCAGTGTGTGACACCAGCTCAGTATTCAAAGCTTTTTCATTGTATTTTATACTCCTAAAACTGTTAAGATGTAAAATATTTAAGAATGCAACTCCCCCCAACGCTTCCTATGCTGAATATAGTCTGATACTGTTCAATATTAGCACTTACACTGAATTATTATATTTTTTTAAAGTTTTATACGCTTATGTTTAATGCTTAATGAATATAATGGTTTTGTATTTAAAATAATATAATTTACATCTATAGTTGTGCTGTAATCTTACATTTATTCTGTTAAATAAACCGAATATTGTGCTTATTGCGCAATTAATCCATGATCACATGATCACTGAGGTTCTAAATAATCTCTGCATTATTGTTTTTGTGCATCGATGTGCTCGGAAATTAGGTTTATTTGTTCATCCAATTTGAAGAATCTTGTTGTGATTGATGATCATTTGATGAACAGATCAGCACTGTAGTAAATGTGAGGTTTGTCCATCTGAGTCTGTCAGCTAAAGTCAAACCCTTCCATGAGGAGTTAATAAGAGTAATTCATGTCTGCTGGATTACATCAGTCGACTGTTCAATGTGTAAAGTTACTCCAGACTGATGGAGTTTTCCTGCTAAATGCGACTAATAACATCAACCCAGGCTCATTAGGAAAACGTAGTCCCGAGGACGTTTCTGGAGACTGCGAAATACGTCCTGGGAGGTACGTATTTTTGCAGATTTTGGTTTTTGCGAATCCGCGAGAGGCCGCTGTGTGCGGCTTTTTGGCTTCTCGGACGTCTCCCGCGAGTGCCGTTCGCGCCCGCGCTGTTCTTGCATGAACCCACCAGAGGCCGCTGTCGAACGAACCTCTGTCTGTCTGTCCGACTGGCTGAATGATTGACTTGGCGACCGGCCAATTGGCGGGCCGACCCATCCTCCTCCTTCCCCGAACCCAACCAATTTTACCGATCGACCCGCCCGCCCTAAACCCGACCAACGATTTACAAAAGCCGTCCGGAAAAAGAAAAGCCCTCGTCCGATATTTTTATAATTTTTTTACGTTTTCGGATTTTACCACATTCTCACCCTGTTATGAACCTCTTCGCTTTATTTCTTGGATTCTGTTTTAGTCTTACCTGATTTCTGGAACCGCTCTTCCCTGGACTCAAATCCGGTTGTCGTGGTCAGCTTCTCTCTGCGTATCGAGTCCACCGACGTACAGGACGAGCTAACCAGACAAACTGGTTGCGGCAGGAAAGCCCTCCACACGAAGGTAAGCGGTCAGTCGGCGAGCGCAAAAAGGAACGGCGTCATACCGCCCCGCAGCGTTCGCTTAAAAAACGAAATGCAGCCATACGTACCTCCGGCTACATAATTCGCGGTCTCCAGAAACGTCCTCAGGACTACGTTTTCGGAATGAGCCTGGGTTGCTTACACCTTAACCCACCCTTAAACCTACCCATACCATACAAACGGCACTCGCGGGAAACATCTGAGAAGCGAAAAAGCGCACACAGCAGCCTCTGGCGGATTCGCGAAAACCCGGGACGTATTTCGCGGTCTCCAGAAACGTCTTCGGGACTACGTTTTCAGAATGAGCCTGGGTTGGGTGTAAGGGATGGACAACAGTGTATTTACAAATGTAGTTAAAGAAGTTAATTACAGATGTAATTACATACAGGTATTTAATCAAGCATAAGTACACAGTAAATACATGTATTTACACAATAAGTACATTGTAACAAATTATTAATTTCTGTGTAGGTACATAGTAGTTAAAGACACTTAATATAAAGTGGGACCAAAATCGAAACCACCAAGCTTCCCGAAAATAGCCCTTGGTATGTGAATGCACATAGAGTTATGACAAGCAAAAAAGATTTTAACCAATTAATTCTATAGGAACCAAACAGGGCTTCAAAATCTAAGGCTTTTAAACCACCATCTTTATATTGTTTGACGAGCTGGGACCTTTTTATATAATGTATTTTATTTATCTATAAAAAATTACTGAGCTGGCCTTTTTAATAAAATACACATTTTTCAATATTGTGACAAACCAGATGCATCTGAAAAAGCATGAATTATGTTTAAAGAGGTATCAAGCATACTTTTTAAAAAATTACAATATCTTAGGCAAATTGGCTAATCTTGAATTCCATATCACATATCTTGATACCCTGCAAGTTTATATTATTTATTATTATTTATATGATAATAGCCAAAGTGAGCCTTTGGGTGGTTAAAATAAATAGTTTAGAAGATATTAGAGAAGCCATCTAGACTAGCAGTGATATCAGATCCCAAGGAAATCGAACTCGAAATATCTGTGTAGACATTTTGATTGTTACAAAAGTGATCTCCAAAACCCATACTGTAACGGTGGCAATGTACAATTCAATATAAGTCATTAATTTGTGTAAACAATGAAGAAAATAAAAAATATATATAAATTCTTACTGAGACGGGATGCGAACCCGGGTCTCTAAGTGTCGGAGCTGGCAACAGTCCAGATCAAAAGCAAAAAACAAACAAAAATAAACGAGCGTCAACAAGCAAAACAAAATTACCCCAATCGAATTATTTGAAATAAACAAAACAAACAAACAGGGGAATTCAAAAATCTATACTCACACAAGGGAAACTGAGTGTGTTGTGCTAGTGTCTGTGGATCCTGTACGAACTAGTTTTGGTAGTACCAAGATCAGCTTTCACCACAGATGACGTGGCCTCAGGAGGATACGATGTTTGAGGTGAAGATTGAACGTAGCAGATTCAAAGACTCTTACTCACGGAGATAACATCCAGGTGACCCAGGATTTTTTTTATCAACAACTCTTCGGAAGTACACTGGTTGGCGTTTGGAGATACGAGTCGGCCCCTTCCGTAAACGATCCAGCAAGATTACTTACAGTGCAGATTAGTTCAGTTGCGCTTTAAAAAACATCGATCACCTTTTTTATCAGGACACTTCGTTATTCTGGCAAGTCGCGTCTGGAAAACTCGCTCCACCTTCACTTCCGCTCAGACCATCTTCTTCCTCTAACCAACCCACAGAACACCTCCTTACTTTTCCCCTGGGTCCCTCTATTGATCCATTTTTATAATTGAGGTATTTCCCTATATGGACTCAGAAGGCGGGCGGTCTATCTGTGGTTGTTAAACCTCGCATCGCCACAATACATTGTAATGTTCTGCATAAAACAGTGCTGTAAGGAGTCAAACGCTTTGTAAAAACCAAGGAATAATAATAAACTCTCCTTTTCTATTAAATGCCTATAATCCAACATATCCAGTATAAGAATGAATAGAATGAAAACGTATACTCCATTCTTTTTATAAAGGCAGATTGGTATATACAAGAGCTAATAAGTAATAATCCGTACACAACAGGGTTATCAGTCTCTAATTTTCAATAGAAAGAGAATTTTTATCTGCCTTTGGGATCAAAGTAATGAGACCATGTTTCATTGGGGGAGAGAGCTCTTGTCTTATGATACATTCACCAAGGGCATCAAATAAAAGCAACACAATCTCACGGCAATTCGTAACTTTTTGATTTAGTGGCTAATTCGTATGAATTCGTACGATCTAATTCGTACAATTTAGTACGATTTGCTCATCCCCCGATGACGGTTGGGTTTAGGGGTGGGGTTAGGTGGCACGCCTCCTAAAATCGTACAATTCCGTCCGACTGAACTCATACGAATTAGCCACTAAACTAAACGTAAAATACTTACGTTTTCTCGTGAGATCAGGCTGAATAAAAGCTGATGAGTGTCTTTCTGAAAAATATAGAAACACACAGTTAAGGTGATTTACCCTTGGCCATTTGTAGGATAGTTTTATCCTGCCCTTCAATTGTTAAATTATCCCCTAAACTTCTTTTAAAGTCATCCTCGATTACTTCAACCCAATCTCGAATTGATCGGAGAAAGGATTTACAACTAGCCTCAGAGTATTTTAAACAATATAAGTTGCCGTAAAAGTCTCTAACTGCTCAATTTAAATCTTCTCTAACAGCACCATTTATATTTAATAGAGATGAAAATTTATCTGCCTCATTTTCTCAAGATTAAAAAAAAAAGGACACATTTTTCTCACCCTCTTCAATCCAGCGAGCCATTGATCGAATAAAAGCACCATGAGCTTTGTCTAAAAATACATTATCAAGTTGATTTTTGAGAGTTCCAAATAGTTTTTTCTCCTCTGTAGACAAAACTACTTTAGAGCTTAGAATGTTAATACTAGAAACAATTTCCATTTGTTTAACACGTTTGATTAGAAGAGTATTTTAAGAGATTAGAAGAGAATACGACCTCCAAAGACTACATCGAATAGTTCGAACTGCTGAGCGAATC
Organism: Danio aesculapii; assembly: GCF_903798145.1. Lineage (NCBI taxonomy): Eukaryota > Metazoa > Chordata > Actinopteri > Cypriniformes > Danionidae > Danio > Danio aesculapii. Next base: position 4,755,750 of record NC_079438.1, on the reverse strand, counting down.
AATGGTACAACCCTTCCTACTCCCTAAGAACTGTACTTATCCAGAGCGAGCAGAAGGGCTGCCAAAATCACTCTGGACCCCTCACACCCAGCACACTGCCTCTTTGAACTTTTACCTTCTGGTCGACGCTACAGAGCACTGCGCACCAGAACAGCCCGACACAGAAACAGTTTCTTCCCTCAGGCAATCCATCTCATCTTTTTTGTCCTGTCTCTGTTATCCTGTTGCACTGTAGAAGCTCTGTCACGAAAACAAATTCCTCGTATGTGTGAACATACCTGGCAATAAAGCTCTTTCTGATTCTGATTTTCCTATTTTAATTGCTACTTCTTTCACTTTGAATTTAAACCATTGCCATTTACTAGAAAAGAAACTTTGGCAATGATATTTTTTTAACTTCAAAACAAAAATATTTGTTACATAGAAGATTACTGTTAAATTTCCAAACTAGAGGTTGCCTAATATTATCAATGGTAAGAATAATATTAAGAGAAACCGAACGATGGTCCATTAGTGGAGCTAATGTCACATTTAGCGATAATATCAAGCCAGCTAAAAGGGATAAGCCAGAAGTCCAGCCTGGAACATTGCCCATTGTTAGAAGCATTGAAGCATGAATATTGTCTAACTTGAACCTCCAGCAGTCAACCAAATTGGTATTTAAAACCAGGCGGCTGTTTCATAAAAATGGTTTTAAAAAGCGGGGATTAAAGTCAAAAACCTGACTTCAGTAAGCCGAACTAAACGTCCACGCTTAAATAGGTTCCATAACAGTAGGTTGAATATCTTTGCGAAGTATTGACAGTTTACCTGCCTTACCAAGCGTTGTTCCATGTGACTTTCCTGACTGGTTTCCTGTGTATGACCTGGCCTGTTTACCTCATGAACGTTCCTTGGTTTTGTCCTAATGCTCTAATTTGGACTGTTTGTTATCCCCTTGACCCATTGCCCGCCTTATTACTTACGCCATTTGGATTCCCCCTGTGTATGTTGAAAGATTTGGGCTGCTCTTCTGGTTTTCACACTCTGCCTGTTTTTTCGTTTATGTTTCTGTGCAAGTCCTTCATTAAACTTCCGCAAATGGATTCTAACACTGCTTTAGCGTCCACGTTACACGATGTAACAATAACTCTAAATCAAACACAAGACAAAAAAAATAATTCAAATTGGGTTAATCTCTGAAATAAAGCTGAATAAATGTCATTAAAACAACACAGGCTCATTGTGAAAACGTAGTCCTGTGGACGCTTCTAGAGACAGCGTATTACGTAGGCGGAGGTACGTATGGCTGCATTTCATTTCTTTAAACGAACGCTACAGGGCGGTGTGACGCCGTTCCTTTTCGCGCTTACCAGCTGACCGCTTACCTCCGTATGGACGGCATTCCTGCTGCAACCAGTTTGTCCCGTTAGCGCGCCATTTCCGTTGGCAGATTTGAGATGCAGAGGAGTTGACCGCGAAGACGGGGGTTCAAGTCCTGTGAAGAGCGATTCCAGAAAGCAGGTAAGACAAAAACAGAATCCAAAATATAAAACAAACAAGTGAATAGCAGGGTGAGAATGTGGTAAAAAAAAAAAAAGTCAGACGAGGGGTTTATTTCTTCGGATTGCTTTTGAAACGTGTTGGTTGGGTTTAGGAAAGCAGGTGGGTGGGTCAATCGATAAAATTGGTTGGGTTAAGGGAAGGAGGAGGGTGAGTCAGCCGATCGTTCGCTCAGTCAGTCAGAAAGTCTGTCCAAAAGTGAGTCGACAGCGGCCTCTGGTGGGAAAGTTTGAGGGAAATTTGAGATCTCGAAAAGCGAATAAATGTGTTTCAGTTTCTGTGGTGTCCAAGCGCCATCTGCTGGTTTATGTCGGTAGCGGAAGTGCTTTCAGTTTCACTTTCATTTTTAAATAAACAGCATTAAAACGTTGTGCTAACAGTTTAGATATTTCCATCAAGCGTAATACCCTTTAAGCACAGTTTTTGTTGACTGATTTGATAAATGCAACGACTTTTCAGTTAAAGGAGAGTTTTAATTTGTATAACTGCTCATTCACGATGGCGGAATTCATCAGGAGAACATTATTATGTGATAAAACGCACTGTACAAGATTTATTTGAGAGTTAAAGAGATTTATTTGTGTTTCACTGTTTTACAAAAAAATAAATAAAGACAAAAGGAGACAGATCTTCAAAGTGCATCTGTGGTTCTTTACGCCTTTATGTTGCTGACTGAACAGTTAGGCAGCCAGTCTTTATGAGGCCAGTACAAACTGTTTTATTATTGAATGTCTTCGTTTGTTTCTGGTCCAAGACCCACCACTGCAAAGACAATAACCCACAATAACCCAAAAAATAATAAAGGCTTGCACTGTAAAACAGCATGGTTGTCTTGCACCCATTTGTTAAAGACTTGGAAACTTTTGAAAAACATGGCGTATACATTGAACAGTTAGGAGATTGTGTAAAAGGAAGTGTATTTTTCGTGTCATCTGATAATCTAGGTGTTCATTTCATTGGCTGGATAGCAGGAGAGTTTCACTGTTAAACACACACATGTCGAGTTTGCTTTGCGAGGAGGTGTGAAATCCAGAAAAGGAGGTCCAGTCAGGAGCATTCAAACTGAGAACCAAAGAGGAACATGACAGGCAAGTTGCTGAAGTGGTACATGATGGTGTTTTGAGTGAACGGTTGGAAAAAAAGTAGAGCAGTCCAATCATATCCAATAAGCTATTGTGTTTTGGTCTGTGTGTGCAGTCTTTTATACATTCACCTTTATATTTTTTTTGCACGGCTTATATGCACCTTTCTGTTTTAAGTTCACGCCATGTTTCATAATATAACCAGAAACGGATGTTAGCAAAGTGTCATCTAAAAGGTTTATGGCTATTCTGAAATATCATGCTTTATTAGAATGGATAAAAGGCATGTATATTCAAATTAATACAATGTATTGACCTTATTCTTCAATGCGGAAGTGTGCGCGTTTTTGCGATTGTTTTAGAACTTCCGATTCAGTTGCCTATGGGAAAAATGACTAGGAATAATAAACGGCAAAAAAACGGTCAAACTACTAACTCTACAAACAAGTGTTTGCATTACAATACAGACAAAGTAGAATAATATAATAAGGAAATATCAGTTTTCAACACCAAGCAGCCAAACGAGCTGTTTTTAACGTCTAAAAATGAATGGAAGTGAATGAGACCGGAAGTTTCGAGCCAAAATGATTCAAGTGGCTGCGCCCACTCGTACGCAGAGAATAAGGTGAATAGAGGTCCCTATTCCATTGTAATTATTTGAGGTATCAAACTAGTATTGATGAAGAACTATGCTTACTAATAGTTGTCTAGTTATTTAAAAATGCGAAAGGCACCTTTCAGATGTAACAACTGTAATGATTTGGGGAATCATGCAGGTGTTGTTATAGACACCTATGATTATTTGCATCTAAGGATCTAAAGCAGGTCCTAATCATGTAAAATGATATAGGCTATCACATTGGTATTGACATGAACAGCTATACCTGTTAACAGGTTTCTTATATATGTAAGAAGATCCTATTCAGTTAATGGTCAGGCCTATCAGGCAGTTATTACTAAAGATAATTCACATAATGATGAGCTATTTATCTAAATGGCTATCTGACACAAATATTACTTTCATTGTTGCAAAGAATTAACAGGATTAAGTGCAGATTTTGTTTTATGAGACGTCCACCAGACCACCACTGTAATTACACCATGATGAAAAGGAAGTCTGAGAAATGGTGTAGGTGGAGCAGGTTAACCAAAATAAAACTAAGGCATTGAAAGTGAATGCTTTTCGTTGACTTACCCTGTATAAACTGCCTATACAATAGATTTTACTAGCGATGTAATTATTTTCTATTTATAAATATATAGCTGCATGACAGATTTGATAGTGGATAACACTACAAAGGTAACTCCAAACTTAATTTCCAGTATTTCATTTCTGAACAAAACAAAATACTTTTATAATCATTGCTGCTGCATGAAAAACGAATGCAGAGCAGTTCTTGCATCTGAACCCATATAAGATCTTTTTGAACCAATATAAGATAGTCTTTCAACACCTTCATCAACACCACCAGTTGAGCACTCCGGCACAAACCTGTCTATGTGCAATTCCCACAGGTTATGCAGTGTACAGCATGTCTCAACCATATCAACAACAGTATTTACATTGGGGTCATTTCTTTTACTAAGACATTTCCACCTGCCTTTAATCTCCCAAATGCATGTTCAACCACACAGCGGGCTCGACTTGTTCTTGTGTTGTAAGTTCTTGAGCCTCTGAATATGGTTTCAACAACCATTTCTGCAGTGGATATGCAGGGTCAACAAGAATGAAGCAGCCTAAATCAGTTCCACACATGTTTTTCACTCCAGGAAAAGCAATGGTGGATGTGGCTCAAGTCCAAAAGCAAGGCTTTTTCATTCGGCTAAAACCCATACTACCCATAACAAAATTAACACCACTTCAGACATCCTCAAACTATTCATTTAATAACCTGCTCTGTCTATCTCTACCAACTCCTTATCAGCTAGCCTCCTTCGTTACACACAAAAAAAAACACTCAAATCTAAATCTCCATCAAACAACACCCTCTGAAGAAAAATTCACTCTCTTCCTTCACTTCACACTGGCACATACCCAACCACTTTTAAGCAGGTGTAACGGAGGCCAGCTAGTGAAGTGCTGTGCAGGTAAATATCACTCCTCTGACCTCTAAAGATGCTCTAGCGACAGACACTAGGGGCCATGGTCTTTAGCTTACTTGTTAGAGCAACTGCCATGAGGAAGGTCGCCGGTTCGATCTCAGCTCGGAGCAGGTTGGGTGGTGTAGAGCCAGCGGGGTTCCACAGGCCTGGGTAACCTCACTATCCAAAAAACCATCACTCAACACCTCATTGGATGAATAATACAGACCAGTCTCTCTCCTTCTATTTATTGCCAAAACACTACAAAGGGCTGTTTTCAAATATCATCCTCATTCATTCATTTTCTGCCGCTTTTCCGGGGCCGGGTCGCAGGGGCAGCAGTCTTAGGAGAGAACCCCGGACTTCCCTCTCCCCAGACACTTCCTCCAGCTCCTCCGGGGGGATCCCGAGGCATTCCCAGGCCAGCCGAGAGACATAGTCCCTCCAGCGTGTCCTGGGTCTTCCCCGAGGCCTCCTTCTGGTGGGACATGCCTGGAACACCTCCCTAGGTAGGCGTCCAGGAGGCATCCGAAACAGATGCCCGAGGCACCTCAGCTGACTTCTCTCGATGTAGAGGAGCAGCGGCTCTACTCTGAGCTCCTCCCGGGTGTCAGAGCTCCTCACCCTATCCATAAGAGTGCGCCCTGCTACCCTTCAAAGGAAACTCATTTCCGCTGCTTGTATCCGAGATCTTGTCCTTTCGGTCATGACCCAAAGCTCATGACCATAGGTGAGAGTAGGAACCTAGATTGACCGGTAAATCGAGAGCTTTGCCTTTCAACTCAGCTCCTTCTTCACCACAACGGATGGCTACATCGACCGCATTACTGCTGCCGCTGCACCAATCTGCCTGTCAATCTCGCGTTCCATCCTTCCCTCACTCGTGAACAAAACCCCGAGATACTTAAACTACTCCACCTGGGGTAAGGACTTTCCTCCAACCTTGAGATGGCAAACCACCTTTTTCCGGTGGAGCACCATGGCCTCGGACTTGGAGGTGCTGATTCTAATCCCAGCCGTGTCACACTCTGCAGCAAACCACCCCAGTGCATGCTGAAGGTCCATGTCCATAAAAATGATGAACAGAATTGGTGACAAGGAGAAGCCCTGCCGAAGTCCAACATGCACTGGAAACAAATCTGACTTATTGTCGGCAATGCGAACCAGACTCCTACTCTGTTCATACAGGGACGAGACGGCCCTCAACAGATCGCCTCTGACCACATACTCCCCGAGCACCTTCAACAGAATGCCACGAGGGACACGATCGAATGCCTTCTCCAAGTCCACAAAACACATGTGGACTGGTTGGGCATACTCCCATGAACCCTCGAGCACCCTGGTAAGGGTATAGAGCTGGTCCATTGCACACGGCCCGGACGAAAACCGCATTGTTCCTCCTGGATCCTAGGTTCAACCATTGGCCGGATCCTCCTCTCTAGTACCCTGGCATAGACTTTTCCCGGGAGGCTGAGGAGTGTGATCCCCCTATAGTTGGAGCACACCCTCCGGTCCCCCTTCTTAAATATGGGAACCACCACCCCAGTTGCCCAGTCCAGAGGTACTGTCCCCGACCTCCATGCGATGTTGTAAAGACGTGTCAGCCACAACAGCCTCACAAAATCCAGAGACCTAAGATACATAGGGTGAATCTCATCCACCCCTGCTGCTTTGCCACAGCGAAGAATGCAAACTATCTAATTTTTTCAACTAAATTTCAAAATTTTTACCTCACATCAAACTGCCTGAAGAATATTGACTTGAAAAAAACATCACCAACTGCTTACATCACCTTCCCTGCAACTCCACACATTCAACACAATTTCTCAATCCAGCTGGGATCATCCACCATTACCCCATGTAGTTCGGTAAATAATCTTAGGGTGATTCTGGATGATCAGTTGTCCTTCAAAGAGGACATTGCTAACACAGCTCCATCATGCAGATCTGCATGTTTCAACATCAGAAAAATCTGACTCTTCTTAACAGATCATGCTGCACAACTTTTAGTGCAAACTCTTGTCATTTCAAGGCTAGACTCCGACAGTGCTCTTCTAACTGGATTCCCATCCTGCACCCCTAATCCTCTACAGATGCTCTAGAATGCTGCACCTTATCTGGTCTTCAATGAGAGCCATGTAACTCCTCTCTTTATCTCTTTATCGCTCGAGGCTCATATCAAGTTCAAATCACTGGCACTGCACCCTCTTACCTCCACCTACTGCTGAAAGTCTACATCCCCTCCAGGAGCCTCCAATCTGGGAGTGAGCGCAGGCTATAAATCATTTTCCAAAACCTTTTCATTTACTATTTCCATACTGGAGGAATGTCTTCCCATTTCCAACTAAATGTAAATTTCTCAAAAATAATAAAATAAAATAATAAAATAAAAAACAAAATAACATTAATCCTTGCACAGCACTATTCATGATGAAAATCCTGTAAATTAACAAAAATTTGAATTGTGAATTTAAGAATTGTGTGCTACTTAAGGAGATCACTAAACTTGTCCCGCTGGGGAAGTGGTTCTCTTTGAATACTACATGTGTTTATTGCAACCAAGTTAATCAATGGTTTTTAATCGTTATAGCAGCTGAATCCTTCTATATTTGTCTGAAATGTATGTCTAGTACTAAACAAAAGCTAGTGATATTTGCATTACATTAGTGTAAATGAAAAACAAGTATCAGAAACAGTATTTGTCTTGTAACATTTGATGTAAGACGGTAACAAACTATATAAAAGATATTTTACCACATGGAATTACCAAGCAGTCTGTTAATGACTTATCCTAAGCATAATGGTACGGGGCGTGGGCCCGCACTCCATGACAACTGCTCATTGGAAGACAGTGCCATTGGGATGGACCAAACCAGATCACTTAAAAACCTACTGCAACATTAAAACTTAGCTTTTTGCATTAGCTCGCTCATGCTCGCTGCTGCTCTCTGCCCCCTCTCGCCTTGCTCTCGGACACTGCACCGCCACACAATCGTGTCGCAAAGAACTTTCCATGCCACATCTTAAAAGTTTAGGAACCGCCGAAACCGCAAAAAAACTTCTGCAAACCAACTCTCAGCAGAGTATGTCACCCCAGTAACCCAGGACAAATTCCACTCACAAGCAAGTGAATCCCAAGGACGTCACTGAAGCTGAGTCACCAACCAATCAGGAACGCTGTGTTTCGTCTAGGCCAGTCGGTGAAGGAAACTCAAAACAAATATTGTCTCTTGCTGATCTGGTGCAAATTGATCTTAATCAGTTAAAGATAAGCCAAATCTCTGCTTTTGTGGTTTCTCAGGTGTGATTCTAAGATCTAGTAATAAGAGCTAGAATTAATTTGGGACGGTTGTCAACTCATTTTGCACAAGCACCAGAATTAAGAACCACTGCTCTGAGGTACTCAAAATAACCAACTATCATACTCAAAATGAATTGCCTTCCTAAAGTTACTTATCTACTTCAGCATATCCCTGTAAATATGCTTTACAATATTTAAAACAGTTTGATAATTTAGTCAATTAATTTCTCTGGACCAATAAGCATCCTTGGTTGCATAGGAATACATTGCAACAGCCAGTTGATAAAAAAGGGTTGGGGCTTTCTGAGCAATTATTTTATTATTACTCCTTCAGTCTGAGACATCTCGTGCACTGGTCCATCCCTCCTGAGAGCTCCATCTTGGTTTATGGTTGAACAAGCCATCCTACTTCCCCTTCCACCATTACAATGTCTATCCATCCATCTATTTATTCATTTTTTTTTGTAAATGTGTTATTTTTGAGCTGATTTCAAAACAATGATCATTTTTACTGACAGAATTTTAGGTGCAGGCTAGAACTGTCTCTGCCATTTGCAGATAATAATGATCTTTTGGCTTCATAGAACATGGACCTTCAGCATGCAGTGGGACGGTTTGCTGCTGAGTGTGACATGGCAGGGAAAAACACAGCACCTTTAAGTCAGAAACCATGTTGCTTGACTGGGAAAAGGTGGCCATCTCCAGTTTGGAGGAGAGTCCTTACCCCAAATGGAGTTCAAGTATCTGCGTTTTTTTTTCCATGAGGAACAGAATGTAAGATTTAAAGATGGATTAGTGCAGTGGCAGCAGTAATGCAGTTGATGTGATTGTCTGTTGTTATGAAGGAGCTGAGATGAAAGGCAATGTTCCCAATTTACCACTCAATCTAGGTTCCTACTCTCACCTATGGTCATGACTGAAAGGACAAGATCTTGGATACAACCGGACACATTTTACAAAGTGTTATGACCCGCTCGTTTGAGTTGCAACATAAAAGAAAGATGAGCCAACAAAATAGCCTGAATGGAAAATATTTATTATAAAGTGTAACTCATAGAACAATCAATCAGAGCAATCAACAAATGTCTAGGGATAATAATGAAGATAAAGAACTTAGGATATAATTACAACAACACTTTAACTACATGATACAAGTCATGCAAAACAAAACCATAAGGTTAAAGAGTCAATGAAATGGCAGGTCTTGACATGACGACTCCTGAGTAGCCACAGCGTCCTGGGGTAGCTAGCACAACAACTTTTATATACCCATTGATGAGTAATGCAGGCATCCAATCAGGATTTACCACATACTCCAATCTGGAGTCTTGGGATCATCATAGTGTATTAATATTGTAAAACTTAATACCTGTCGCTCTTCCTAAATCATAAAATATTCATCAAGTTTGTATTCTACTCAAAAAAGTAAAAGTAGTAAACTAGAAAGAATTGTGAACCAAAAGTAAAGAAACTTTACTAATAAAAGCTGCAACGCAGGAAAAATCAATAGGCTTTCTAAACTTGAGGCCCTGGTAAACTGCAAACTAACCGTCCTGGAGCTCCACCTCCTTTGATGTGCGGTGTGTTCCCAGTGATTTGTTTCTCATTCTAGGAGTCAGACAGAGAACATCATCCAAAACAACACTAGCCACATGAATACACTGTAGAGTGGAGTACAGATGTATCCGCACCTGTACAATCACTTGCAAAGAGATTTTAAGCCGCAGAGGTGCTGTTTGCCAGATGTTTATGAAACTGTTCTTCTCTCAGCCACCATCATTGTGTTTACGGTAAACGCGAGGAGCGCAACACATTTACAACCCCACCAACTGCAGTGTAGGAGTGTTGGAAAACAGTATACCGTCACTCAGCCTTTTCAAACATTATTCAGACATGAAACATCATGTGCACATGAGAAAATGTTTTGCTGCATTCATGTCATGTGTGCAACTTTTTGTCCATGTGTTTCTTAAGCTGCGCCGAATGAGCGAAACTCTGTAGACACTGATCAGATCTGTACGGTTTCTCTCCAGTGTGAATCCTCTTTTGTGTTTTCAGATGTGTTAACCAATCAAGCCTCTTGTCACAGTGAGAACACTTGTACGGTCTCTCCAGTGTGAATCTTCTCACACTTAAGCACATATTCTCTCTCACAACAGTGTGGATCTCCATGTGTTTATTAGGGACTGATGAGTTGCTGAAACTCATCCCACACTGAAGCTGCGGTCACACTAGAGTTTGTGCTTGCGAAATTCTGTTGTACGGCGCAGCAAAAAAGGGGCAGGATTAAACAAGATGATTAGACACTAAAAAAAGTGAGCGATTGGTCCATATTTTACATTTCTGTCCAGAGAGGTCATGTTTTGATCTACAATTGGTCTCACACAGTCAAGTGATGCAATTTCGCAGGTCAGAGTTCACCAAGCTTGAACTTTGCAACGCAGTGAACTGCGAAACTTGACGCACGAACTTGCATTTCCAGTCTGACACATTTGCATGCGTATGAATTGAAGTCTATGGGGAGAAAAGTCCAGTGTGACCACAGCTTAGGTGCAAGTGAATGGTTTCTCTCCAGTGTGGATCCTCATGTGTTGATTAAGGGATGATGATTGGCTGAAACTCTTCCCACAATGGGTGCATATGAATGGTTTCTCTCAAGTGTGGCTCCTCATGTGTTGATTAATGTGTGATGAGCAGTTAAAACTCTTCCCACACTGATTGCATGTGAATGGTTTCTCTCTGGTGTGGATCCTCATGTGAATTTTAAGAGTGTCTTTTCTTCCAAAACTCTTTCCACACTGAGTGCAGGTGAAATGATTCTTGTCTTTCCTTTTCAAAATACCATCAGTCTGTAAATGAGTTTTTTCCTCAATTTTGACATGATGTTCCTCTTTACTCCCCTCATTCTCTTCAATTAGGTCTGAAATAAATAAATAAAACGTTATTTTCATTAAGACTTTAAAACTCTCACCAAAAGCTGAAAAGTGAAAAGACACTGGAAACATTGGCTACACACACTACTTTTGATGCACATTAAATGTAAAATAAATCAGATCATATTTTGTTTGGTCCATTAACGTGTGCACATTTAAGCAGATTCAATCCATCTTTATTTATCTAGTGCTTTTACAATGTAAATTTGGCCAAAGCCGCTTAACATGGAAGTTATAGTAAATTGAAACCATGTCAGTCCAGTTTTCAGAGTTTCCTGCATAATTGATCATAAAAGTCACTTTGGTCATATTGATAAGACACAGATTTTAAAGCTGTAAATGGCCTATTTTTATTCGTATATATTCACAATTACAACAAAATGTTTTTCTAAAATTTGTAAAGCAGACAGGGAATACTTGTTTATTCTGTGCCTGACTGGTAAAAAAAAGTTCTGAACAAACAGCTGAATATTTGCCTCACAGACATGAGACATGCCTGTACAGCATCTGCATAAAGGCTGGAATGTGCACCTTTCCCCTTGTGTGCTGTTGGGTCATTTTCATCAATCTGGGGTGATTTTGAGGCTTAATTTGGCCAAAACTTTGTCTGTGTTTCAGCAAATGAACTGATATCTGGGGACATCTTATTTTGACATTCTGGGAAAATGCTTTGAAAAAAAAAAAAAAACAACAACTCAATACACACTGGGCAAATTTACTCCATTTTCGTTATATTCATGGCTGTTTTTTCTCCATTTGGCCTCTATTATAAGTTGAAGAGGGCAGCATTATGTGGTGTGCATAAGAAAGTAAAGTTGACTGAACTGTTGCAGTGCGGGGAAACAAGTAGAGAAACCGGATCAAAACGAGCAGTGTAAACTTAACGACTGGTTGTGAGAAACAAAAAGCGAAAGTACGTATCGAAGCAACAGAGCAGAGACCACTGTCTTGTTACTGAAGTGCTTGTGACGTCTGTGAACGAGTGCGTCACCAAAGACTTCACTGCAGTGTGTCCTGAACAAAATCAACAGATTTATCTCGCTGGCAGCTGCTGAAAGCCTTCAGCCTGCAGTTGACAGTGTTGGAGTTTTCTGTTAGGCACCCGTGGCTGATATTCACCGCCTGGGTTCGTCGACGCCCTCAACCTTCACATCCACACCTCCACATTCGCCATTCCCCTCTCATTTCCCTTGACCCAGCCATGGGTAAGAAGCAAGTGTTTTTGTTTTCTTTGCCCAAATTCTCATTTTATTTCTCGTTTTGTTATCTTCCCGTACTATTATTATCAGTATTATTTTTCCCTGTTTTCAAATCTGACGAATCTGCTGGCCTGAAATCATTTGCATTTTTCTTTATAAGGTATTTTGACAGATATTCTGTCTGGCGCCCAAGATTAATAATTTAAAAACAAGTGACAAACATATTTGTGTAATGTTTGTTTATTTTTTTGGGATCACCATTCCCACACCACCATTACATTTCCCTGTTGGGAAAAGATTTGTGATTTTACTATTGATCATCAGTTCAAAGTTCATCAGATCAAAGTTTCTGCCTTTTATATAGAGCAGGGGTTCTCAACCTTTTGCAAGCTGGGCCCCCAGTTATATATATATATTATATATCAGGGGTGGCGAACCTGTTTGGCATGATGAGCCAAAAAAAAACTTTATCACTGCAAAGAGCCACACAACAGATGCGAAGTTCACTGCCTTTGGGAAAATCCCGGGCTACGGCAGAATGGAGAGAGGTGAATTGGCGCTCGAGATTTGAAGCCTTAAAATATGACAACGAAGTCTGGCACATCAAGCAGAATGGCTTTCCATTTCTTTCAACAAAAAAATATAAATCCTCCCATTCAGATAAAAATGTTCTGCGCTCATCTTCGTATTTACGCTTAGCTGTGCGCTTTCCTGACTCTGCCATGACGATTGATATTAACGAACTGCACGTCACTCGTGTTGTGCCCCAATCACACGGGGCTTCAGTGTCAACCCTTGACTGAAGGCGTGTCTGAAGTTAGAGCTGAAACGATCGTCATAGAAGCGTCAGAAAATGAAATTCAGTCAGCAATAGGCCACTGTCTAGCAGGTGTATTTGCATACAGCGATCTGATTGGCTGACGCGTCCGTTGGCGCTTGAAAAGTTGAGCTACTCCCAGCTTCTGCAGCGAGCAACGCTGAAGCCCCGTGTGAATGGGGCATTAGTCAATTGGTTAATGTATGTTAAATCGCGCGAGAGGTTGAGCCGCACAAGAGCAGTAAAAGAGCCGCAAGCTCTTCGCCACCCCTGTTATATATATTATATATGTTATATATATATATATGTTATATATATTATACAAATAAAAACCATTATTATTATTAATAATAATAATAATAATCAATTAATCATATATTAATAATATAATAAACCTGCACTAAATGTGCTTGTGAATTTTTTTTTTTTTTATTTGTTGACGTTCTCTCACAGATGGAAAGAGAACAGAATATTTGTACTCAAGTTATAATACAATTACACTGCTAAAATAATACAAATTTAGTAAATAATACTAATATTTTACAAATTACTCTTTTAAAAAACTACTCACAGTACTAGTTACTTTAAAAAAATCTATTCATTACGGCCCTTTTTAGGTATTAAATTATTTAAATGGTTTAATTGCTAAAATCAAAAGGCTACATATAGGAATTTGCACTAACAAAGTATGGTTGATTTTTCCTTTCATGACTATTCTTCATTTTCAATAGCACTGGCAAAACTTCCACATACTTTTAAGGCCATAAAGACACTTTTTGTCCATTTTTAAGCAATACTTTCAAGCTTTGAAAGGTTTAATTAAAAGTATATGATGAAAATATTTAAATTTGGGGTTTTATTTACACATTTTACACTGTTTTTCTTATTTGCTCATTGTTATCTATATAATATTTAATTTTACGCTTGATCTTAAACTGAAATAATTTTCCAAAAAAGACAAGAACACTGTCAGTAATAAGATAATAAAACAAATGACTTCGTTTCACTGGAGGTACTTGAAATATGACACTATATTTCTCAAAGCAGTGTTTTAAGAGCCTTATTGTTTATTTTGATCAATGTAACAACAGATTGTTTGACCTGTAACGCCTGCTCAATTTAGTGAAATCAGTGACCTTCTTGCTGCGAGGCGAACGTGCTACCCACTGCGCCACCATGTCGCCACAGCTTAAATGATAAAGAATTATTAAATACTATTTAAGCTGTTATACAGTAAAATAAAACCTAGTGTACTTGTTGTTTTCAAATGAATGAAACTTCTTCCAAGGATCTCCTCGTGTGAATTTATTAGACAAAACCACTATTTATTTTATATATTTTCACTGTGCTCCTAAATTTTTCAACTTAGGAGCGCATGTGCTACTCCTGAACAAAGTAAGTGTCAAGCCCTGTCTTGTAGCCCTAAAAGAGTACTCAAGTTGAAGAATACAGAAGGACCAAAATCAATCATTTGGATTAAATTACCCTTAAAATCCTGCTCATTTAAAGGGCACCTATGGTAAAACCATAGAGAGCTCATGGCCCCGCCCCCCTTGTTACGTTGGCGGGAAGCCGAAACAAATTTACATGTGAAGCAACCAGCCTGATCTCACGAGAAAACGTAAGTATTTTACGTTTTTACAGTTTAGTGGCTAATTCGTACGAATTCGTATGAGTTCAGTCGTACGAAATTGTACGGTTTTAAAAAGGAGGTGTGGCACCTAACCCCACCCCTAAACCCAACCGTCATTGGCGGATGAGCAAATCGTACTAAATTGTACGAATTAGATTGTACGAATTCGTACGAATTAGCCACTAAATCAAAAAGTTACGAATTGCCGTGAGATTGTGTTGGAAGCAACATACTCATAAATCAGCGAACTGTGGACACGCCCCCAACATGACACTTTTTAACACATTATAATAAAAAATCTGAATTGTGTTTTAAACTGAACCTAAACTGGCACACTCAGAAGAACCATAATATTAATATTAAATCATAAAAAAGAGGTAAACTATGTGCCCTTTAAGGGATCATTTTCAGCAAATTATTGTTATAACAAAACAAATTAAATAGCCTACCCAGTATAAAATAACAGTAGCAGACCTAACTTTATAGCTACAGTTCGGCAGAGTCAGCACGGGTATAAAAACAGGTGGTTTTATTCCTGATGAGAATATTTACTGCTGTCAGACTTCACGTTCACATAAATACACCTGAATGAATTAATCAAACCTCACAGCTAATCAGAACAGCCTGTGCGTGTAGCATCTCGTCAGATCATACGGGACGGTCAGTCAAAATCTGAGGTAAATCTTAAATGAAGCAAGACAAGACTGCCTGACTGTGTGTATGTGAGTGTGGTTACAATAGCAACCCAACGTTCTCCTCAGAATTTCCAACAAGCCTACTTTAATACAAAACTAAAGCCGGTAGCAAACATGATGTACAATTGTGGTGCAGCGATGAGACGAATGTGTTGAGTGACTGACAGGAAGTGTGGCTCTGCAGGACCACGGTGTGTGTGTGTGTGTGTAAACTCGCTTTCAGAATGGAGAGAAAGAAAATTTTATAATTAATTTAAAAAAATTATTAAAAAAACTTTTAAATAAAGAAGAGAGGTTGAGAAAGCCCAGCTGATATAGCTTTACTGATCCTGTAGGAAAGCAATTATGAACCGGTTTACATATTAAATAAATATAATGTGTTGAAAAAACTACGTTTTGACAAAACTTAAACCCAAAAGCTTCATGGCTTTGGAACAAACATTCAGGGCTGAAACCCCAGAAGCCCAACAACCCCCCGCGCCGCCCCTGATCAGGAATAAACACCAACCTATTTGTTGTTCAGAGTCTTCATTTTTAATTTTGCAGGGTTCTGGATCACTCATGTTCTCGCTGTCCGTCAATAAACTCTTCACTGGAGCCTGATGGGAATATTACAGTGTTTATAGCTGAACTGGAGGAGGAGGAGCTTCACTGGAGGAGGAGACAATTATTCTAATTACATGCTGTTTGCATACATTTATATTTTAATTCCATATCAGCAGCACTGACTATATTCATGGCAACACTTGTATTAAATATTCAATATATAATAGATTTTTTATAAAAAATTTAAACACACAAATAACAACAACACTGATAAAGTCTAATAGACTGATTTCACGCGCGCCATTTTTAAAAGCGAAATCGAGGCTGCGGTGGGAAGAAACCCGGAAGTATCGTTGGGAGTTACATTGGAACGTTGTGTAGCTTGCTGTATATCTTATCAGCGAAGAGAAAGTGACACAAATGTATCATTTCACCGCCTTCTGAGTGACCCGAAGGTCCGTTCTGAATGAATGGTGAAAATATAAAGGGATATCAGAGCTCATTTTCAGCTAAGTTAAGGGAAACGGCACTAGTTAGCTAACGTTTTCTTTCCCAAACACACGTTTTAGACGCCTTTTATCAAACTCGAGTTAATTAACTGATTCTTTTACTATATTAGACTTGTCACGTTACTGAATTAAAAGAAAAACCATCAATTTCCCGCTAACATTTAAGCCACTGTTGATGGCTTTCTTAAAACAGTGCTGATTTGCCATTGTGTTCACGTGATCAACAGAATAGCTTGTGATTGGCCGAGAAGGTCATCAGTTCACCCTCCGCTGTTTACCGAGTACAAACACAGCCGAGCGATTTGCTTGATGACTCGACTGATCTTCATGGCTGCTTCACGCTCGCGTCTCCGTGTATCTGTGTTTGCACTGGGTGAAGGGCAGTAAACTGAGTGCAAACACAGATACAAGGAGACTGGAACGCGAAGCAGCCGTGAAGATCAGTCGAGTCATCTGCGCTCAGCGGCGCTTCAATGTTAACTCAGCGGGAAATAGATGGTTTTAAAACTTCAGTACGGGGACAACACTATTACAGACAACACGAGGGTGTGCGCTACAGTGTTTTATCGCTCACTGGGTAACATAGACTGAAGCAGGGAAGCGTCCCCACGGTGTTTACCTGCTGCCATGATCTGAAGCCTAGGAGGACACTTGAGCATATTACTCTTAAAGAGATTGTGATGTTGTTTGATGCTAAATTGCTTTTAATTTTCTAAATTAAACTTACTGAATGATATTAAAGTGATGTTTACACCATATCTGTATTTTGAAATCTCGGCAACAGCTGGAGGTGTGTACTCCACAGCATGTTACTGTAATGTGTACAGTCCTTGTCCTATACTTCCGGGTTTCTTCCCACCGCAGCCTCGCTTTGGTTCTTTAAAATGGCGGCCGCGTGAAATAAGCGTATAAGCTCTTTCAGTCTGATCAATGATGAAAATTCCTCCAGAAAACACATTTTTAAACATTTGCCTTAAAATATTTTCTAAATAAAAACATTCTCTAATATCATTTAAAATATACATGCTATTAAAATATGTTTTACCATCAATATATTCTCACACAAGTTACACAAAGGTTTTTTCTTCCCTGTTCAATAAATGTGTGCAAGTCTTGAGTGGCTGATTCTACATCTCGTGTGTGCAGCGTGATCGTGTCTCTGATATAGAGGTGAAGTTGATTTTATATTTGCACATTCGTTCGTTTAACTGTCCCTGTATTGTTTACTACGCTAATTTTAATATTCAGTCAGAATAAGCATGCAAGTATGACTTTAAAACAACATTAGGACTACCTAACAGACTGTAAACAATGTTGTACGTTGATAATCATTTGCTGCTAATATTTCCAAGTTTTTAATTTACAAAGAATACTTTTCTGAAATTATATTATTAAGGAGAACATCTGAATATCCTAATATAAAAATCAACTTTACCTCTATGTCTCTGACTGCTTACATTTATCTGGTTTTGGCCAGATTTGGTAGCAATACATGAAAAATAAATTTAAGACCTGTTTAAAAATGATTCAAGACCTACAACACAATATTACAGTATATTTAAGAATCTTTAAGGGCTAAAATTTGGATTTTGAGATTCAAGACTGCAGAAACCCTTTAGATAACCCGCGAGTAACGCATTAAAGAAGTGTTTACAGCTTAGCGTCGAGCTAAAAACTAAGTATATTAGCATTGAGCACATATGTTAAAGCAGTTCAACCCGCAAGATAATTGCAGCAAATCTGTGAACGCTACAAAGGTCAGATATAATACACTTACTCTGAATAGACGCACAACACCCGTAACATAAGAGGAACTAAAGGAATTAACCAGCAAAGCTC
Organism: Danio aesculapii; assembly: GCF_903798145.1. Lineage (NCBI taxonomy): Eukaryota > Metazoa > Chordata > Actinopteri > Cypriniformes > Danionidae > Danio > Danio aesculapii. Next base: position 4,737,572 of record NC_079438.1, on the reverse strand, counting down.
TACACTCTTCGCCTCAGACTGCATATTTGGCTGCATGCTGATCAGCGAAAGCTGATTGGCTGCCTGTAGTAGCTCAGAGAAAGCTGATTGGCTGCCTGTAGGCGCTCGGCGAAAGCTGATTGGCTGCCTGTTTCTCAATCAGTCTCTTGACAACAAAGGGAAACATTTGTGAACAGGAGATTAATTAGATCGAGTGGAATCATTTAAATATCTAGGTATGTGGTTTGATAAAAGGTATAACTGGAAAAAACATAGATGAGATAGAAAATAAATGTAGAAAGGCTCTAAACGTGATGAGAGCAATAGCTGGCACAGAATGGGGAGCAGAAATAATGGGATTAATTACAATATATCAAGCCATAATCAGATCTGTATTGGATTATGGATGTATGATTTATGGAGCAGCTTCAACAACTTTATTAAGTAGATTAGATAAATTACAATATAGAGCTCTTAGGATTTGTTTAGGTGCAGTAAGAACAACTTCAATTAATGCGTTATTGGTGGAAGCAAATGAAATGCCATTCAATTTACGTAGAATAAAGTTGTCCATGGTGTATTGGAAGTGTATTAAAAGTTATGAGGGAGCTCATATTGCTAAGGAAACATTAGGAAATTGTTGGGAGTATGTAAATAAAAAAGGACGGGGATTTTGGTGGAATGCTAATCAATTGGCAGAAAAGTATCAAGTAGCAAATATAGAGTGTCTTCTAAAAGGGGAGAGATTCCACCATTGATACTTCCTGAGGTTAAAGTTGATCTGGTAATAATAGAAACGTTAAGGGATTGGGAAGAGATGGGTGGGATAATTCCAAAAATTAAAAATCATGTACAAGAAAGGTTTTATGAAAGTTTACAAATATATACTGATGGATCAAAAGACCCAGTCACAGGAGTTTCAGGCATAGGTGTATACATTCCAAAATTTAAGATAAGCATTTCAAAAAGATTATCAGATAAGTTATCAATATTCTCTATTGAAACAACTGCATTAATAATAGGACCAGGGGCGTAGCGGACATTTTAAAAGTGGGGGTGGGGGGGGGGGGGGGGGGGGGGCGTCTGTATGAGATCATACGTTCATATAATTATTAATCACCCGTTTCTAAATGGTCTGTCTCTAAAAGTGAGGGGGACACATCCCCCTCGTTTGCTACGCCCCTGAATAGGACTAACATGGGTGGAAGAAATATGCCCTGAGAGGGTAGTTATGTGTTCGGATTCAGCATCAGCATTATCATCTTTAATTACTCACAGATCAACCAGAGAAGATTTAATTTATGAGGTATTCACAAATTTATATCGTATACAAAGGAAAGGAGGGACAGTAGGGTTTTGCTGGATACCTGCGCATAAAGGAATATATGGAAATGAAATGGCTGATAAACTGGCAAAGGAAGCATTGAAAAGTAATAAGTTAGATATCGGGGTTCTCTTAGGAAAAGGTGAAATTAAATCTATTATGAAAGAAAATATTGAGAGCTGAACACGCAGTGCCAGCTGACAGCTGAGTCCTGATGGAGAAATTTAGGTAAGCATAATAGTATATATATATAGATATATATATATATTTATATGAACTGTAGGTGGCGGCATGTGCATATGACACCAGCCCGCCAGTAAAACAAAAGAAGAAGAACAGAAGATAAATTTTCCTTCTTTTTCAGTTTCCTCATATAAATTATAGTGTAAAGTTGAAAACGATGGAGAAATGTATCAATAAGTCATGGCTGCAACAGTAAGTGGCCAAAAAAAAAGACTTTTATTCTGGCGTGGCGTGTGACGTCATAAAGCTGCGCCGCTTTCGCGCTGTGATTCAAACTCCAGCGTATAACAATAATAACAAATCAGGGAAAGGAGGTGAAGTTTACACGGGTTCCAGGTCATGAAGGGATAAAGGGAAATGAAATGGCTGATAGATTAAGCGTTAACAAAAGAAAATGTAGAGTGCAAATAAGGGTTAGTAAAGCAGAAGTGAAAAGTCTAATATGGGTAAGAATAAATCAAACGTGGCAAGAGAAGTGGGATGGAGACAAGAAAGGAAGGCATTTATATAAAATTCAACAGGTTGTTAAACACAGGAGTCAGTAGTGGTAACAGGCGAGAAGGAAAAGTGATAACAAGATTAAGACTGGATCTTTGTTTATTAAATAAAACAATTAAATTGATAGAAAAGCATGAAAATGGACTGTGTGAGGGCTGTAGTGAAGAGGAGTCAGTAGAACATGTGATACTATGAAACACAGAGGGAGGAAATGAGAAAAGATCTAATGGCTCGTTTCCACTGACTGGTACGATACGGTTCGGTTTGGTTCGGGTCACCTTTATCAGGCTTGCGTTTCCACTAACAAGGGTACCCTTTTGGTGGGCGTGGTGTATGACAGAAAGTTTCAGTCGACATCATTCTCGCTGGAGGAAATGTCTACAGTAAAGCTGTACGGGTCGCTCACATATCATATGAAAAGCACTTCTCACAAAACAGACGCTTCATACACATAAATACTTGTGTAGAAATGTTTATTACTAACTTTTCAATGAACATGAGTTGATTATAACTGCAGATCAATGACAGTGCGAAACAGCCTACTGTAACGTCTGTAATTATATTAAATAACTAAATAAATGAACATATATAAACATATACAGCCCCTTACAGTCTCCGATATGTTACCAACTACAGAAGAACTACACATAGCAGACATTTCGTCAGTATTTAGGTTCAAAACAACACAAAATATAGCCTACAGTCAGTGAAAACCTCTTATCTGTGTCTGTAATCTTCAGCAGCACATGTATCCTCTGTTAGACAGTAATTCCGTCATTCCCGGTTCATATTAGTCCACAATGTGAAGAAAATAAGTTAGTTATACATGGCATTTTGTTCATGTTTGCTGAAAAATGACGTGCTCCTTTTTTCCGGCTTCTCCTTTGTTTCTTCACGCTTCACTCTCGCGTTTGTCAGTGTCTGACAGGATCGGGTTTCAAAAGCACGTCAATAATCAAGCACAGGTTATTATCATCAGCTCAACAAGCTTGTTATTTCAGATATAATGTTAGACGCGTGCGAGCGCTAGCAAAAAAGCGAAACCGCTCGCGCCTCAGACTGGCTTGTAAAAAACTACGGGCACAGGGTAAATCTGCTCTTCTTCTTGGCTTTGTGGCTGTTCATCCAGACGACAAGGTTTGTTTGAGCCCGGGTCGACCATGGCTCATTATATGTATTTATAATTCCGCTGTAATGTCTCGGCTCGTCGGCTGTGTATTTCAAACATGGCGGGTTCATTCTGGCTTGTTGCGTAACCGAATGACGCATCTCTGTAAACCAATAGCGTTCAGCTGCGCGTGTGGCTCCGCCTTTTGGTACCCTTTCTCGTGTTTGGTACCCTTTCGAAAGGGTGCCGAAAAAGTGGTACGGTTCGGTTCGGTACGCTTTTTGACAGTGGAAACGGCCATAAAAGCGTACCAAAACGAACCGTACCGTACCGTACCACTCAGTGGAAACAGGCCATAAGGGAGAGTGATTCAGGTAATAGCATTAAAAGGTTTACTAAGTACAAAGGACAGGGTTCAGACGAGAATAATCATAAAGTTCCTGAGAGAAACAGGTGTTTATGATAGGATATAAAATAAATAAATAATTAAAATTATAATAGAAGGAAAAGGAAGAGAGTTAAATATAACCAAGTATTAGAAATAGAAGTAAAAGGAGTAAGAGTACTGTGGTGGTTATTAGGATTATGAGTGTTATGATTATTATTATTATTATAACATAGGAGTAGGGGTGAGGTATGTGTGTGTAAGTATGTATGTGTGTATATGAGAAAGGATGGGAAAGCGGGAAGTGGGGGGAAATGATTCGTCTGTAAACCTAACCTCTGGTCCACACTCCGGAGTTGAAGGTGGCAGTAATGCACCAAAACGCTGGATGCCAATTGCCGTAACATCATAAGATGAAGAAGAAGCTGTGATTCAGCTGGAGAAACGTTTGTTTTAAAATTTTTACATAAATTTAAACCGATTGATTAAAGTTTCAGGTTAACCAGCAGGTGGCGGTAATGCACCTAGAAGTTGAATGCCAACCACCAATAAAACTCATGAGAAGAAGAAGAAAGTTTCAAGTTTTTCATCCGATGCTAAATTATGTACCTGCTGTTGACAATATTATTTTAACCCTTTATACTGCGTAGTACTATTTTACTCGCAGCAATGAGGGCTATAGAGTGGAGGAACTATGACGTCAATTTGTATGCAAAAACCCAGAAGCGAGTTAGCATTTTAGCAGTTCCGGTTCCCTCGTCCTAAAGTCAGTGGGTTTTTTCAATGCGATTTCAGTAAAATCGCTTAAATAAGGTTCGTGGCTAACACAAACTCAAGATACTTTCACGTTTTATTCTACGACATAAAAAACACCAGTTACATCTCACTCTTGATTTTTTAAATAGGTTACTCGTCTTTAATAAGACTGTTGCTATCAAGTTGCTAAATGGGACTACAGGCGGCGTCGGAGACATTATACATCATCAAGCTGAACTGGTCTGGAACGCAGCCCGCTTGTGTTGGGCATTTGGATTAGTATTTGATTTAAGTATTTTCATGAATAGTATTATATAGTTTGAAGTGTTTTTCTAATTGGGATTTCATATTGTGTGTAGATAATGTCTTCACTTGTAAAGGCAGTCAAGACAGATTAATTTGTTGAGCATTTCTTTTAATTAAGCAATATTATGAAGATACAGCTTACCACTGCACCCTGTCTCTTTCCTGCTCTCAGTAATGCAAACGTGTGAATAAATGTGTAAAAATACATACATATTATCTGTCATTTTATCGCGACCTGTACATTTTTCGTCGCGTTTTTTCTTCATCTGAACACATTTAACTCTGTCATAACTGAAAAACTTACACTCATTCTCAAAATGTATAGCAGATGTGACTGTATGGGCTGCTTTCGCTGTATTTCAAGTGTTCACACTTAGATAATGCTCGACTATGATAGCAGGTTTGGCATGCTGTCCCAGGAGAGAACCCTGAGCTCGGAGATAGATGAGCCCGAGGTTCCCGCCTGGTCAATGAGCATTAGGAGGGATACGAGATCAGGAGTTTCTTGAGTGCCCCCTTTTGCTATGTATGCGTTTAAGTGCTTGTGACTGTATTATGATTCACTTATGTACATGTTTTTAGACTGTGGGAGGAAACCGGAGGACCCGGAGAAAACCCACGCAAACACAGGGAGAACATGCAAACTCCACGCAGGGAGTGCCGACTGGCTCAATTAGAACTTGAACCTGTGGCCTTCTTACTGCGAGGCAGCAGTGCTAACCACTGAGCCACCGTGTTGCCCGATCATGAAAGAGGAGGAGGGAGATGGGGGGGGGTGTTCCAAAAACGAAGATAAGAAATGAAGTTTAGGCAGGGTATTTATAGTAGTTTTAGAATGATCTGATAGGCTGGCTAATGATTAGCAATGAGGATCAGCTGTAGTCAATCATATCACGCGCTCCTCTCGAAATTAGTTTGTGAAACTTCACTTCGTGACAAGAAAAGAATATTGAATGTTGTTCTGTGCCCATGATGGGACTTGCAGGCATATAGACTTGTCCCTCACGCCTCATTTCTGTTGTCTAAGATAAGCGGGCTGTGTGCACGTGAGCGATATACTTATTTAAATGTCTTTAAATGTACATACAGTTTTAAAACTTTTACAACAACCGTAAAGCAAAACAAAACGTATTTCCCACGTAAAAAAACTATCCAAAAGGAACATAGCTCTGTGTGTTTTTGCGTATTTATGTGTTTATAATATATAGCGTGGATTATAATATAATAAACCGACAGATTAAATCTTTGTCATGGACCATATTTATAAAAATAAGCTTAAAAAGTTGTCTGTAGCAGGGTGGTGCTGACATCACAGGCGAGCGCCCTGAAGGCACTGTTGTCCGTTTATAGCCTAATGTTAGCTTTTCAGTTCTTGCGTTTGCATTTAAGATCCAAAAGTGCTAAAAGTTGTATTTTCGTGTGAGGATTATCCGGCTGGGCAAAACGTGTAAGTGTAATGAACTGTGTTTAAACACAGATCTTATTATTTTCAATCTTCGTAAAAGCCTATGGGAAAATCCTATGGGGATTTTATCAAGGGAACCAGTTTTATGCTAGCAGCTGATTCGCTTACAAGGAGACGTCATAGTTCCTCCACTCTATTGTTTGAATAAAGTAACAGAAATGTGTGTAATAAGTCTTTTAATGAAGGTTTAATTTATTAAATAGCATAATGTCATTCCATTCTAAGTATACATCACTATATATAAGAAATCAGAATCAGAAAGAGCTTTATTGCCAGGTATGTTCACACATACGAGGAATTTGTTTTCGTGACAGAGCTCCTACAGTGCAACAGGATAACAGAGACAGGACAAAAAACAGATAATAAATATATTTTTTAAAAAATACAAGTAAGTAGTGAGTGCAAATATACAGATTGACAAGTGTATGTACAGCTATATTACTATATACAATGATATATGTGCAGCTGTTATGTGCAAATTGGCATGTAAGTGTGTGGTTAAATAAGTGTATATGTGTATAAAAGTGTATAGCAAGTAGTGATGTTGGTTCCACAATTATTATCATCAAGTGTTCATGAGATGGATTGCCTGAGGGAAGAAACTGTTTCTGTGTCGGCCTGTTCTGGTGCGCAGTGCTCTGTAGCGTCGACCAGGAGGTAAAAGTTCAAAGAGGCAGTGTGCTGGGTGTGAGGGGTCCAGAGTGATTTTGGCAGCCCTCCTGCTCGCTCTGGATAAGTACAGTTCTTGGGGAGTAGGAAGGGTTGTACCAGTGATTCGCTCAGCAGTCCGAACTATTCGACGTAGTCTTTGGAGGTCGTATTTAGTAGCTGAGCTAAACCAGACAGTTATTGATGTGCAGATGACTGATTCAATGATGGAGGTGTAGAACTGTTTCAGCAGCTCCTTTGGGAGGTTAAACTTCCTCAGCTGATGAAGAAAGTACAGCCTCTGTTGAGCTTTTTTGACAATGGAGTCAATGTGAGTGTCCCACTTCAGGTCCTGAGAGATGGTGGTGCCCAGGAACCTGAATGACTCCACTGCTGCCACAATGCTGTCCGTGATGCTCAGTGGGGGGAGACCAGAGGGGTTTCTCCTGAAGTCCACTATCATCTCCACTGTTTTGAGCGTGTTGAGCTCCAGGTTGTTGTGACTGCACCAGACAGCCAACTCCTTAACCTCCTGTCTGTAGGCAGACTCATCACCATCCTGAATGAGGCCGATAAGTGTGGTGTCGTCTGCAAACTTCAAGAGCTTCACAAATGGTACTAGTACTAGTTTTAATCAGCTCATTTGTGGCTATTGTTTTTATTTAAAGAAATAATTTTTAGATCCTAAAAGCAGTATCCAAGGTCACTGCTATGACATAATTGACAATTGTCGTTGTGTGTCATTGCACTCAGGTTATCCTGAGAGCTGATGCTGAGTTTTCTTGGGGCTTTTCACACTTCAAATTGGTAACCCTGGGTCATTCTAATCCTGGATAAACAGAATCCTGGGTTATCTGTAATCACATTCCACACTGCTCGTGCTGTACCAGGGGGCTGTTCCGAAAACCCAGCTTAGAGAAAAAGCCAGGCTTATTTTGGTAAGTCAGGTTTATTAATGGCAGATTCGGTTTCATGAATCAAATTTATGATAGTTCAAACTCTGTTACTCTGGCAACTTATGCTGGGAAACTAGCCTGGTCCAGGGCAGGTGTGTGCACAATCAGTTTAGATGGATGATGTAATGCTTAAAAGTCCGGGGATGGTGACCTCTGCTGGCCAGCGAGGGGAATGACTGGGACAGAGTCGGTAACAAATACAAACTACAACATTTCAACTACATTTTTTTTTTCAGGTTTCTGTTGATTTTTATATGTTTATTACAATTTTATTTCATATTTTCCCCCAACATATTAATCAGGGTGAAATAATTTTTTTTTCTGGGATTTCATTTTTTAGTTTAGATTAGTTCAAATTTTGCTTTGGTAATGAATAATCTAATGCATATGTACAAATATATTATTGTACAGCATCCTGTAGAAAATATTAATTTCAAGAGTTCCCACTTAGATATGCTTGGCGTATAAAGCAGGTTTGGCATGCTGTCCCGGGAGAGAACCCTGAGCTCGGAGATGTTTGGGCCCAGGGCTCCCGCCCACTCAATAAGCATATCAGGAGATCCGAGATCAGGTAGGTCTCGAGAGCTCCCCCTTTAGAAAAGGAAGGAAAAGGAGGAGATGGGGTGGAAGGGGGGTATTCTTCCAAATGAAGAAAAGAGAAATCTGTGAGGGGTGTACTTATATATCTTGTATATGAATTACAAAAATTGACGATAGAAAATAACATTAAGAAAGCACTGTCTGATTTAAAGAAGTAGGCTACATTTCTTAATGAATGACTTTAAAGCTGCAAACCCTGAGTGGAGATGATAATAATCAGGAGATGAATCCAGGCCAAGCAGTAGACTCCCTTATTATAAAGATATTTTCCGATGGGGTGCAGGAAACACACGTTTACAACGGAAAAGCAGCAATTTGCAGAAGTCCCTGCTGAAAAATCCAGCTTAAACCAGCCTAGGCTGGTTGGCTGGTTTTAGCTGGTTGACCAGCCTGGTTTTAGAGGGGTTTTGGCCATTTTCAGCCTGGTCTTAGCTGGTCAGGCTGGAAAATGACCAGCTAAATCTAGCTAAAACCAGCTTGACCACCCTGGTTTAAGCTGGACATAGCTGGTTTTGGCTGGGCTTCCAGCCTGGCAAGGTGGTCAAGCTGGTTTTAGCTGGTCATTTTTCAGCCTGACCAGCTAAGACCAGGCTGGAAATGGCTGGAAACCAGCCTGAAAGTGGCCAAAACCCCTCTAAAACCAGGCTGGTCAACCAGCTAAAACCAGCCAACCAGCCTAGGCTGGTTTAAGCTGGTTTTTCAGTAGGGTTTCGAGAGCAAATAAAAAATACCGTCGCTTGTGCTTTAACAGCTCTTTGTAGCCGTTATTTAAACTTAATGTGCTGATGTTAAGTACATTTTGAATGTTACAGGGTGCCTGCAATGGATTCACTTTTCCTTGCAAGCAACAATTGGCAGTAAGCAGGTATTCTCTTTCTCATGCGCAAGCACATATTTTAATGTATTGTGACAAATATTTAACTTAACGTTGAAAGGCCTAAATAATGGCCTATATTTTAAAATCTGCAATTTCCTGTCCGCCTTCTCTCTAGCTTTGTTGCAAGCCGTAGTTTTTGATTGTTATGTTTAAATGATTATATATTTGAACTCAAAACTCAAATGCTACTCACTCACTGTGAACATTGCTGTGTCTCATTTCAGAGCTCTTTCTTTCATCGTAGTTGCCATGGTAGCAACCATCATAATTGATGCATCTGTGCTCGACCTTCAGGGAGTAACGTGCACGAGCAGTTATCTAGATTATTTCAACTGAACTCAGATCATTTAGGTCAAATGATCTTCAACTTGCTGCTATTGAACCAATTTAAGCGTGGACGTTTAGTTCGGCTCATTGAAGTCAGGCTTTTGACTTTAATCCCCGCTTTTCTAAACCACTTTTATGAAACAGCCCCTAGGGGTTATTAAATAATCCTGGGTGTTCGTTAACAAATGTTTCACATTGGCAAACCCCGGGTTAACATTATTGTTTGTATATTTATATTGTCACTGTCCCTGAGACAAAAGTACAACTGAATGAAAAGCAAAGTGTCGTCTCGCCATCTCCTCATAAATCCAGTTTACAGCAAACGTGGCATTAAACAATTGCATAAGTTCATTCATTCATTTTCCTTCGGCTTAGTCCCTTTATTCATCAGGAGTCGCCACAGAATGAACCACCAACTTATCCAGCATATGTTTTAAACAGCGGATGCCCTTCCAGCTGCAACCCAGTACTGGGAAACATTTGCTACGTTTTACACAATAATGCAAACTCACAAATATTAGCGTTAATTACGCGTACTTGCTATGAATATGCAGGATCTGTCTCAATTAGGTCTTTCAAGCAAGTTACAAATGTTTAAATCCAGTGGAAGAAACAAATGAGGGAACACAACACGAGTAATCTAGAGCGAGTGCATTTGATCATTTGCATTTAAAGCCACAGGCACAAAAACAGCTTGGTTTTCCTCTGACCCCCAAAATTAAATATTCTGCAAGGTATATGATCTGATTTTGATTGGAAACCTCAGACACATTCTGGGAACACCAAAGACTTATTTTACATCTTGTAAAAAAAGGTTCATAATAGGAACCCTTTAAAGCAATGGTCTAAAACTCAACCACCTCAAACTCACCCCTGCATAATAAGCTCTAGTAGTCTGAAAGACCTTGATTGGTTGGATCAGCTGTGTTTTATTAGGGTTGGAGCAAAACTGTGCAGAGCTGCGGCCCTCCAGGAATCGAGTTTGAGACCTGTGGTTTAAAGTGATAGTGCTCTCCCTCGTGTGGTTTTAAATCTTTATGAGTTTCTTGATTCTGTTGAACACAAAAGAAGTTATTGTGAAAAAACGCTGGCTTACTTTGTGTTCCAGAAAAAAGGAAATGTTTAAAACCACATGACGGAGAGTAAATGGTAAGGTCATTTTAATATTTGGGTTAAACATCCATTTCATGCTTGTCGCTTTGTGCCTTCATACTAAAGTTCACTTTTTTTTGCTTTAAGGCCTGATGGTGCTGAAAGAAGAGACTCATCAACAGAATGAAATGGAAGAGAAACACCAAGACATAACGATGGATGAAAAACCCACACTGACTGAAAAGACGTCATCACGAGGAAGACCTCGGAAATCCAAATCTGGGTGTAATTTCACTTGTCATCAACGTGGAGACCGTTTCAACCAAAAATACAACCTTCAAGTCCACATGAGAACTCACACTGGAGAGAAGCCTTTCAGCTGTAAACAGTGTGGGAAGAGTTTCAGTCAAAAGCCAAACCTCAAAATTCACATGAGAGTTCACACTGGGGAGAAACCTTACACCTGTGAACAGTGTGGAAAGAGTTTTGCTAAATTCAATGATTTTAAAGTCCACATGAGAGTTCACACTGGAGAGAGGCCGTACACATGCCAACAGTGTAAAAAAAGCTTCTATAATACAGCAAACTTGGCAGTGCACAGGAGAATTCACACTGGGGAGAAGACTTACTCTTGCCCTCAGTGCGGAAAGAGTTTTAAGCAAAGTGGCACCCTTGAAGTCCACATGAGAACTCACAATGGAGAGAGAATATTGACTTGCACACAGTGTGGGAAAAGTTTTGCTGAAAAACAAAGCCTTTACATCTACATGAGGAGCCACACTGGAGAGAAACGACGATTGATGACAGACGATTCCTGACTCACTATAAATAACCAGAGTTTCTTACCTCAGTTATCTTCGTCTTGAAAAATCTTCCTCCCAGCCCTACTCCCCCTCTTTTCTAGATTGGGTGACATGGCGGCCCAGTGATTAGCACTGATTAGCCATCCGTTTATCTGTCATTAGCCAGAAACAAGTCATGGGAGTTCATCGAGATCTACCTGAGCTCAAACTCCCCTCTCGCTCTCGCTGTCTAAAATGTTCAATGTATGGCTTACCACATACACTGAAACAGCGGTCATCTAGTGATTTTATCATGGTCCATCTTAAACAAGTCCACAGGAGACCTTTATTTTGGCGGTGCTATGAATGCCGGAACATTTATTTTAAAAATTTTTTATTTAATTTTTTTTATTGAACATATAATGTACAACAACTTGGCATTATCAATTCACCTTTACATTACAAAAAAGGAAACGGTCTAAATAAAGAACAAGTAATATGTTGCATAAAATAATTTAAAGTAAAATAATATACATAAATAAATCTTTTAAAAAAGTAATAAAAAGGACTAGGGGTTTTCCTGAAATTTATACTTTTCTATCAAAGATAAAAGATCAATTGCACCTTATATTTTGATTATCTTAAGGGATTTTATATATGAAAGAATCTCATTATAAAAAGCTCAAAACATTGGTTTCACCTTCAAATATTTTGATGTATGTAAAATTTCCCAGGCATAAGGATGTTGTTGATTAGGAAGGCATCTTCCTTACTGTCCATCACAAGTCCATAAATGATGTCATCCACAGTAAAGAACCTGAGGTGTGGAATCTTTGGATAAAGCCAGTCATAAACATCTGACCGTAATGCATCCACAAACATACATTGGAAAAAATAAATGATCTGTTGTTTCAATATCATCACAAAACATACATTTATTAGACTTAAATGTAAATTCTTAAATATTCACTTGACGGATTTATCCCACTTAAAATTTTAAAAACTTCTTTAGTTTTTGGAGACAGAGGAAACTTTAAATATTTAGTTCCAAGTACGCGAATGGTATCTTTAGGGAATTTATGTGAAATTGAGTTTCTATAAACCGCTAGAGCGGTGGTTCTCAAACTGTGGTACGCGGAGGAATACTGGATAATGAAAGAAAAAAAAATGAATACGCTTTTAGCCCATTGACGCGAACGATTACTCTGATGTGATCAGCACCGGCTGTTCCCTGAAGCGTACGATCACATTGGTGTGCTTAGAATGTTTTCTTTAATTCATCGTGTCATCAGATGCTAAAAATCAACCCGCTTTGGCGAGCCAGAGAAAGGCTATTAACAAACTTCAGCTAGTACAAAATGCAGCTGCCAGAGTTCTTACAGGTCTAGAAAACATATCACTCCAATTTTATCCTCCTTACACTGGCTGCCTGTTAAGTTTCGTAATGATTTTAAAATATTGCTTCTTACCTATAAAACTTTAAATAATCTAGCTCCTGTTTATCTAACCAACCTTCTGTCTCGCTACAATCCAACTCGCTCTTTAAGATCTTAAAACTCAGGGCTTCTAGTAGTACCTAGAATAGCAAAGTCGAGTAAAGGAGGTTGAGCCTTCTATTTTATGGTGCCTAAACTCTGAAATAGCCTTCCTGATAATGTCCGAGGCTCAGACACACTCTCACAGTTCAAAACTAGACTAAAGATCTATCTTTTTAGTAAAGCATACACTCAGTGCATCACTTAGCGGTATGATACGTGAATGTGTTCCACGCATCTCGTTTATAAACACTATGAACAGCAGCTACTCTAATTATTCTCTTCATTCTCTATTTCCACCTGGGGAAACTAATCCTGAGGCCCTCAGAGTATGAAGCGCCACTGATTTGATCCAAGACCAGCGACAAGATGATCCCAAGGTTTCCATAATCCTGGACCAGGCCGTATCCTGAGCAGCTGTTGGGGTGGTCATTGAGGAGTGGAGAGCATGAGACTGATTCCTGTGACGCTCAAGGGACAGACGAGTCTTCGCTGAGGTCCAGCATTCTTCAGCGTCCGGCACCTAGACTGCAGCTCCGCACAAGACGTTTGGCCATAGGAGAAATGGTCGTGCCCATTTGAGCCTGGTTTCTCTCGAGGTTTTTTAATTCTTCACTTTCGCCAGTTGGTGAAGTTTTATCCTCGCCGTTGTCGCCACTAGCTTGCATGGTTTGGGATCTGTATAGCTGCGCATCGATGGATTTGCTCTTCTGTGCTTGGACAGTCTCAGTAGTGATTAATAAACCACACTGAACTGAGCTAAGCTAAACTGAACTTAAACACTGAAAACTGAACTGACACTGTTTCAATTTACTATAATCTTCTATGTGAAGCTGCTTCGACACAATCTACATTGTAGAAGCGCTATACAAATAAAGGTGAATTGAACTGGAAAAACGAATAAAGCTGTGGTCACACTGGGCTTTTCCTCCCATAGACTCCCATTCATACGCACGCGAATGCGTCAGACCGGAAACACAGGGTCATGCGTTAAGTTTTGCAGTTCGCTGCGGTGCAAAGTTCAAGATTGGTGAACTCTGACCTGCGAAATCACATTACTTGACTGCATGAGACCAATCGAGGATAAAAACAGAACAGAAATTTAAAACATTGAGCAATTCGCTCGCTTTATTAAATGTCTAATCATCTTGTTTGATCCCGCCCCTTTTCGCAGCGCCATACGACAGAATTTCGCACACACAAAGCCCAATGTGACCACAGCTTGATATTTGGAGACATGTCCTGTGGTCTGATGGAACTAAGATTGAACTGTTTGGCCATAATGACCAGTGTTACATTTGGAGGACAAAGGGGAAAGCTTACAAGCCCAGGAACACCATCCCAACTGTGAAGTATGGGGGCGGCAGCATCATAATGTGGGACTGTTTTGCTGCAGGAGGGACTGGTCCACTTCACAGCATAGATGGCATCATGAAGAAAGAACATTATGTAGAAATACTGAAGCAACATCTTAAGACATCAGCCAGAAAATTAAAACTTGGCCACAAATGGGTTTTCCAAACAGACCATGACCCTAAGCATACTGCCAAATTAGTTCAAATGTGCTTTAAGGACAGCAGAGTGAATGTTTTGGAGTGGCCATCACAAAGCCCTGATCTCAATCCTATAGAAAATTTGTGGGCAGAGTTGAAAAAGCTTGTGCGAGCGAGACAGCCAACAAATCTGACTCAGTTACACCAATTCTGTCAGGGGGAATGGGCCAAAATTCCTTCAAACTATCATGAGTAGCTTGTGGAAGGATACCCAAAACATTTGAAGTTATTTCTCAAGTAAAGAAAAAGATTGTTCAGTCTTTATCTGAGTGGTGATTGAAGTTGGCTGATCATCTATTACCAGTGTTTAGCTATATGTACATGCAATGCACGCAACCAAAACGCATGCAGAGTACAGAATAGGACCCGTTCACATAACATTTCCCAGTGAAATGGCTGCCGATTCACAATTATTCAATTCATATGAAAAATGGTGAATGAGAAGATTAGTTAGATGGATTGTGGATAAAATTTGTTTAAATGTTTTATTATTATTATTATTACTATTAAAAAGTAATCACAAAAATGTCCCTGTAGATTGGGGTGCCCAAACTCAGTCCTGGAGGGCCGGTGTCCTGCAAAGTAGTTCCAACCATAATCAGACACACCTGGGCTAGCTAGTCAAGCTCTTACTGGGCTTTCTAGAAACATCTGTGCAGGCGTGTTGAGACAAGTTGGAGCTATATATATATTTCTTTTTAACATGCAGGTTATTTTTCAAAAAAATGCTAGGGCCCCATACCTGGAATTGCTTAGGTCTCTCAAATCACTAAGTCCGCCCCTGGTAACAGCAGTGTATGCGTGTGAGCTGTTTAACACACAGACAGTCTTGAATAGAAAGCTTGACTTCTGTCTTTCTGCTCATACAGTCAGTCATAGCTCTACACTCAATGTCTGAATCTTCCTCAGCAGCTTTATCTGTCGTCGTCTGCCTTTATCTCAGCGTTCAGCTTCATTTACCCTTCACTCACTGCACACAATACAACACAAGTGAAAAGAAACATCTGCACAGCGCACACAGATCTTACTCACACATACTTCAATAAATGCTGAATCTGCAGTGATAATCAGCAGCAGTGTAATTCACAGTGTTCAGCACATGACTCTGATGTGTTCATCCAACACAATCTCACGGCAATTCGTAACATTTTGATTTAGTGGCTAATTCGTACGATATAATTCGTACAATTTAGTACGATTTGCTCATCTCCCAATGACGGTTAGGTTTAGGGGTGGGGTTAGGTGCCACGCCTTCTTTTTAAAATCGTACAATTTCGTACGACTGAAAACGTAAGAATTACGAATTCGTACTTCTTACGAATTCGTAATTCTTACGTTTTCAGTCGTACGAAATTGTACGATTTTAAAAAGAAGGCGTGGCACCTTCTTAAGAATTAAGAAGAATTAGCTACTAAACTGACAAAACGTAAAATACTTTCGTTTTCTTGTGAGATCAGGCTGGTTCATCTGTTTGACTGATATTCTGTTGAACATGTTCTGCTACATTTTCCAGTACTTTATCAGTAAATAAAGAGAGACATTGAGCTGCTGTCGTGTGTTATTAAAGTTGAGTTTTCATCTGTGTTTCCTGCTGAAGAAGGTGCTGAGAAACATTAAGAAACTTGTTTACATCTTGAAGAATGCACACGATTACAAAACAGGTTTATTTTGAGGACCTTCTTCCACTGAATGCTTGTTTCTGAAATGCACACTTATGAAGAGACATCACTGTTGTGTCCGCTGTACTAAAAATAATCCATTGTTCTGTTCATGTTGGCTGTTTCTCAATTCCCAGAACCATAGCCGGCTCTCCCTATAAGCTGACTAAGCGGCTGCTTAGGGCCCCGCCGCCACAAGGGGGCCCCCACAACCCACTAGTTGCGCGAGCCGTTTCCTTGCTGAAATTGTTGCATTTTTTAAATTACCTTCATTGGCAGTGGTTTAGTACTTCAATATTTATTTTTCACTGCAAAGTTTTCATGTGAAGGTCATGTAATCACCAGGAAGCTCGCTCCATCTCATTTCTCATATGCACTCTCGCGGTTTCAGTTTGTTCTTCCAAGGTAACTAGTAAGACCGACCGGTCACCACAAGAATGCGAATCCGAGCACAGACACAGCCATATTTATCTAATAAATATTTAATTTTTTGTCCAATCTAAGATGATTTGCCAGATCCTGGATCTTTTAATCTTGATAAGTGATCTCTGGCTAATATGGTTCTTCAAATAAATTTGCGAATCAGATTAAAATGTCTGGACGAACTGATCTGAGATCACTGCGTGTGTTGTGAAGGACAGATCTATCGATTCCCGAAATTATGATCAGCAATGCAATGATTGGCTGACGGCACAGCAGCGTCATGACATCATCTGATTAATATTCAATTATCCATGTGAGCAAAATGACATAAAATGAGCAGTAAACGTTCATTAAATATGACACGCAATAACTTTCACATTCGTTGTGAGCTGCAGGCTTTACACTTTCGTGTGTCAAGAGTGTTCATCATGTAATTCAATGCATATCAATGTATTTAGTTCTACATTTAGAGAAGATTTTTTTATTATAGTCGCCTATAGGCCTACTCAATTTTTTTAATAACTGTAAAAATTAATTTTGCATCAAAAAAGCATTTTATATTGGTAAAGATGTCTGCTTTTACAAAGCATCAAATCACAGGCATATTAGCGAATTATTATCCTTTAAAAAAAAAAAGTTAAATATTGTGCATACGCGTCTGTATCTAAAAAGTTTTTAAAAATTATATACGTTTTATTAATATATATATATATATATATATATATATATATATATATATATATATATATATATTATTTTAACCTATATATATATATATATATATATATATATATATATATATATATATATATATATATATAGATAAAAAATTTATATTTACTATTTTCCCAAGTGTATATAACTACTACTGTAAGAAAATATTAGCATTCGGTTTATACTTTCAGTATTCCCTTTGCTTGAAATGACCCGATCTAATCCTGTTTATATGAATGAGCCTGCTCCCGACAGGTTTGAGCTACCAGAACTGTTGCTACAACTCTTAGATGAGTTTTGAAGAACTAAACGATCCTGGATCATGTCAAATCGTCAATATCCAAATCCAGCTAACTGAGTAATCCACCTACGAAGAACAGACCCCTGGTTTTACAGACCCGTTTGTTATTTTTTGGCTAAAATGCATTTCAAAAGTTCACACTTAGCTGATAATCAATAAAGCGTAATTGGCATGCTGTCCGGGGAGAGAGCCCTGAGCTCGTAATATCCTCGAGCTCGGGGCTCCCTCCCGTCAGAAGGGCGAGAGGGGAGTTCGAGCTCAGGTAGGTCTCGAGAACTCCTCTGCTGTTGCCGTGTGAGAAGTGTAAACTAAGGTTGTCTAGGGTGATAATTTGGTTTAGCCGATTGGCTATAGTGTGTGTTTTTGGACGGTGGGAGGAATTAAGACCTCTTATATTTTCCAGAATCTGCTAAATATACATTAGATCAGTGCACAAGCTGTGTTTGAATTACACACTACCACACAACTCAAACTACACGGCAAGGCAAGTTTATTTATATAGCACATTTCATACACAGTGGCAATTCAAAGTGCTTTACACAAACAGGAATAAAAAAACAAGTATAAGAGAAATAAAAACAAAAAAATGGTAAAAAAATAAAATAAATAAACATAAAAACATAAAATGTGCTATAAAAGAATAAAAAAGAAGAGAAAAATAGAATAGTGCGATCTGTCGGACGTAGCACAGTGCTCATTCAGTAAAGGCACAGCTAAACAGATGTGTTTTCAGTCTTGATTTGAATGTGCCTAATGTTGGAGCACATCTGATCATTTCTGAAAGCTGATTCCAGCAGCGAGGGGCGTAGTAGCTAAAAGCCGATTCACCCTGCTTTGACTGAACTCTTGGAATTTCTAGTTTATTTGATCCTAAAGATCTGAGTGATCTGTTAGGTTTGCATTCAGTGAGCATATCTGTAATGTATTGAGGTCCTAGGCCATTTAGTGATTTATAGACAAGTAATAATACTTTAAAATCTATTCTGAATGTAACTAGAAGCCAGTTTAAAGACCTGAGGACAGGTGTGATGTGCTCTGATTTCCTGGTTCTGGTCAGAATTCTGGCCGCAGCGTTCTGGATGAGCTGTAACTGTCTGACTGTCTTTTTGGGAAGGCCAGTGAGGAGGCCGTTACAGTAATCCACCCTGCTGCTGATAAAAGCATGAACAAGTTTCTCTAAGTCTTCACTGGAAACAAAGCATCTGATTCTTGCAATGTTTTTGAGATGATAGTATGCTGATTTACTGACTGCTTTGACAAGACTATTGAAACTCAGATCTGACTCCAGAGTCACAACAAGATTCTTGACCTTATTTTTTGTTGTTTGACCCTTGGAGCCAAGGTACGCATTCACCTTGAGAACCTCATCTCTGTTCAAAATTCCAATCACTTCAGTTTTCTCTTTGTTTAACTGAAGAAAGTTTTGGCACAACTAATTGTTAATTTCATCAATGCATTGGCAGAGGGTGTCAATGGGGCTGTAGTCATTAGGCAGTAAGGCTAGGTAGATCTGAGTGTCATCAGCATAGCTGTGGTAGGAGATTTGGGTTTTTTTCTCATTATTTGGCTCAGAGGGAGCATATAAAGGTTGAACAGGAGAGGTGCCAGAATCGAGCCTTGTGGGACTCCACATGTCATGGGTGTCCACCTTGACCTACAGCAAAACATTTCCTCAGCTCAGAGTCTATTTGGTCCCTCTCTACATTGAGTTAAAGTAACTCAGCAGCAGAGTTAAAGTTAATCAGACAAATAAGTGATTAATGAAGTGATGATTGAGCACTGATGATGAAGAACTGCTGTTAATAAGCAAAATCGATGAAGAGAAACACAAACACATCAACTGACTTCAGTAACAGGCTTAGATGAAATCAGCTGAAATAGGGGAGAGCGGGGTATGTTATACTTTTTGGTTTTGGCTAGTGATGTGACGTTGTGCGCCGAGGCTTCGAAGCATGTATCAAAAAAACGATACATCTCGCAGTGAAGCAGTGTACCGGAGCTTGATTCGTTTAGCCATCATCACGTGATCAGTGACGTTTGAAGCTTCACTTTCGCCTATACCCACGTGACTGAATTTTGATTCAAAGGTTTAAACACCCCATGGGTTAGTAAAGTGTATAGCGAGAGATTAGGCGTTGATTACATGCGTTTCTACTGTTTCAAAGCACTGCACCGGTCCCACACATCAGTAATTAAACTAAAATACAACAGTCATTTATAGTAAGAAGCTTTTGAAGCATACTAAAGTGCATTAGCGTATTTTTACAACTATCTTTAAAGAAAATCACTGCATATCGTAGTGTAGTGTTTAACGGAGACCAGCTGGCGAGCGCAGCCCGAAACCTTCACTCACATAGCCTCCTCCTTAGAGCATTCGCCTCCCATGCAGGAATCGCTGGTTCGATCCCTGCTTGGAACGAGTGGGTGGGTGAAGGACTAGTTGGAATATGATAAATGTAAATACTTTTGAATACCTTGGATTTTACTACAGTCATTTGTGGTGTAATGTAACATACCTTATGTGTAAAAACGACAGTAATTGAGTATTTTGTTTATATTACTGTTGTTGTATTACTACATGAATGAGTTGGTCAGTTGTGAACATTTGACATTATTGCTTTCCCACACTTTAACCAGAAGAGGTCCTCATCGAGCGCTGATTTAGAAAACTTCGAGTAATGAACCTTTTTCCAAAACAATTGAGTCGAGCGCATTACTGGTTCAGAAAGCTTCATTTCACCATCACTAGTTTTGGCTAAATAATAAACAGAGTAATGAGGTTAGACCAAGCAACCTCCCGCTCTCCCTCAGGAAGCCAATACGGAAGTAACTGAAACTGCAATTCATCGAAATTCCGCTAGTCCTGGCTCCATATGGAGCATATTTCAATTAAGCCCACTGTTAGAATGGCCAACTTCACAGCAGAAAAAAGGGTGTTTACAGCCTGGTACAAAGAACGATTTTGGTTCATATAGCTATTATTACCTCCCATGACAACTGTGAGGGGGTGAATTTTTTTATAACTCATCCATTTCCTTTATATTAGGTTATATTAAGTTTGCATAATTAAGGGCGTGGTCACTTGAGTGACAGCTAGGTCTCGCTGGTCGTGTCACTTCACCTCAGCTGAATCCGGCAGATTAGCCACTGATCTCGGCATATTCATCGTATTTTTGTTTTGTTTTATGTGGCTTTACACAGTCAGCTGCCTTTTGGACTTATTTATTACAATTATCAGATGATATGGGATGCTGTGTGCACTTAATTGTGCTCACAAACCATTCACGTGGTCTCCATTTCCCAGGTGAGTGAAATTTTATACTTAACATACCATCTCTATAAATGCATTGGTCTTATTTAATATTATTTATCATTTATAATGTTCTTTAGACTCGTAAAGCACTCCAGAATGTGACAGATTGATTAGCTGTAGGCTCTAGAACAGTCATCTGAAGCGTTATCATACAGTGTTATGCTGGAGTTCATCAACAGTCTTGCATTTACTAACACATACTATATTTGAAGTGTTTGGAAGTAATCCGCGTTTTCCTCCTGTAGAAAAACGTCATAAGAACAATGTTTAGTGGCTTAATGTATTACAACTGTGTTTTAAAATGTCTAAACACTTTACTGATATAGTGTACAGCCAAGCACATGTGGTCAGAACACAAACGAGTTGCAGGTAATGAAGTATTAAGCGTTTCTCCCAAAGTAAAGTCTGTCTAGCCAGGTCTAAGCAAAGTGCCAGCAGGTGTCTGTAGCTCCGCTCACTCTCCGCCTCTTTGCCCTTGTTTGGTATCCCGCCGTGGGTCCGATGACGCACGAACAAAATGGCGACGGTTGGCCGCGCCTACTTGTAGCTTCATTTGCAGTGTTCAGAAACCTATGGGTGACGTCACGGATACTACGTCCATATATTTTACAGTCTGTGTGTTAGACAAACCATTTGTTTTTTTACCAACAACACACAAGCCTCTCCTACAAATGAGCACTGGTTGTATAATCACCGGACCTATGGTTTCTGTGCAGTATTGCCAAAAGTGCCAGGAGTATAAAAACCTGCGGGCCAAGTTGTAACAGACAGAGGGTTAGCTGTAACACATGCTTAAAAATGCAGATTTTACACAATTAATTTAAATCCAGCTTACTTTAAATAGTAGCTATATTTCCTCAGTTTTATTTTACATAGCACAGTATGTTTATTTATTTATTGGATAAACACATTTGGATTTATTTGGATTATTATCCATTATTATAGAATGCATTTATTTGTAGCATTAGCAATAAAATATTTCATTTTTATTTAAAAAGTTCACAGCATTCAAAATTTATCTTGTTCATTTAGTTGGTATCCAACAGTGTGTGGCTCATTTGTAACACCCTGTTACTACTAACCTTGCTGTGTCGAGTTTTCCTCAAAACTGGCTAGCGCTCACTGTGGTTTTTTTTACATCTTTCAAAATGGTTCCATCTTTTAGCCTAGAAGACAGTGATCACAACAATATAAGATTTTACATACATACTTTCACAGATTTTTGTAAATTTAAAAAATGGACAGTAATAAAACAAACTTTGATGCAGCAAAAATGGTTTCTCCTGTGTTTCTCGTCCAAATTTCGCCAAACTTTTTCAATAATTGGCGTCTGCCGACACTTTGGTGAAAACCTCAGAAGCACACCATGGTTAAACCTGAGCGAATACCTTAAAACTCTTACATTTTACCCCACGTTACTTTGTGCTCCCCTAAGCTCAATAGCTGAGCAACATCCTAGAGTCTGATAGTGGGGATGAAGCTCTGTCTGGCTCTGCTGTAGTGTTACGGAGATCAATACTGTCTGAAACTTATCCAAGATGCGGCTTATTGAAGCCTTTTTGAACAGCTTCGTCATTGTTGATGTGCTACTTTCACTCTTTTTCTCTATTAAACCCTCACTCTACACCACATGTGTCAATTCCAGTTGCTGGAGGGCCGCAGCTCTGGATAGTTTAGTTTCAACCCTAATTAAACACACCTGATCAAACTAGTGTGTGTAGGTGTGTTGAAACTAAACTGTGCCCTACTGAAAAATCCAGCTTAAACCAGCCTAGGCTGGTTGGCTGGTTTTAGCTGGTCGAGCAGCCTGGTTTTAGAGGGGTTTGGGCCATTTCCAGGCTGGTTTCCAGCCATTTCCAGCCTGGTCTTAGCTGGTCAGGCTGGGAGATGACCAGCTAGAACCAGCTTGACCAGCCTAGGCAGGCTGGTAGCCCAGCCAAAACCAGCTATGTCCAGCTTAAACCAGGCTGGTCAGGCTGGTTTTAGCTGGTCATTTTCCAGCCTGACCAGCTAAGACCAGGCTGGAAATGGCTGGAAACCACCCTACTGAAAAATCCAGCTTAAACCAGCCTAGGCTGGTTGGCTGGTTTTAGCTGGTCGACCAGCCTGGTTTTAGAGGGGTTTTGGCCATTTCCAGGCTGGTTTCCAGGCATTTCCAGCCTGGTCTTAGCTGGTCAGGCTGGGAGATGACCAGCCAAAACCAGCTATGTCCAGCTTAAACCTGGCTGGTCAGGCTGGTTTTAGCTGGATTTAGCTGGTCATTTTCCAGCCAGACCAGGCTGGAAATAGCTGGAAATCAGCCTGGAAATGGCCAAAACCCCTCTAAAACCAGGCTGGTCAACCAGCTAAAACCAGCCAACCAGCCTAGGCTGGTTTAAGCTGGATTTTTCAGCAGGGTGCAGAACTGCCGCCCTCCAGGAACTGGAATTGACACCTTTTCTCTACACACCATCAGTTTTATTTTCCTTTCTCATGTCTCAAACATGTTTTGACGTGTTTTCCATAGGTGAAAATATTTTCAGATCTGCTGTTCAACTCAACAGTTCAGCGGAGGAATAGTAAGATCTGCAGGCATTATTTGAGGTGAGAGTTTGCTCTTTCTGTACTTTATATCATCTACGAGTGTCGTCTTACAGTTTTTTAGCTGTTTTTCCACAAATTTCAGAACCCTGTTGTAAATTTTCAAGATACAAAAGTCACTACTTATAACACACGCTCTCCAGTGTTCAAAACTCTGCATGCGGCATTCATTTCCTTAAAGAAGTCTTGCATTTGCAGGATCATTTGTTCACATGATCCTTTTATCATATAAATACTACAGGAACAGAACTTTAGATCACCAGCACATTCAGTAAACAGTCTTTAACAGTCATTAAACATTGGTGTTTAAAATATATGATACAGGTTTCATTATGGTTTATACATAAGCGTAGAGGCAACAGTACAGACAGTGGATACACTGAACTAGTTTTATTTATTCCATCATAATGTAGGTTTACAGTCATTTTTTTTCTCACTGCACTTCCCCATATAGCTGATATATGGCATGATATATGGCAACATATGCAAATTACAATTGGATTCCACATAATGTATATAAAATGTCATAATAGACAATAATTTGTATAAATAGTGCACATTTACGTTCACATTTTTTCAACCATATTATATATATATATATATATATATATATATATATATATATATATATATATATATATATATATATATATATATATATATATATATATATATATATATATATAGCTTAAAGGGGCTAATAATTTTGTCCTTAAAATGGTGTTTAAAAAATTAAAAACTGCTTTTATTCTAGTCGAAATAAAACAAATAAGACTTTATCCAGAAGAAAAAATATTATCAGACATACTGTGAAAATTTCCCTGCTCTGTTAAACATCATTTGGGAAATATTTAAAAAAGAAAAAAAATTCAAAGGGGGGCTAATAATTTTGACTTCAATTGTATATGTGTGTGTTTATGTGTTCATATACAGCCATATGGACACCTATACAAATTATAGGTAATATATTTGTAGGGGTGAAATATATATAACATAATAGATCATATATTTACGTAACATATGTACATATTTGTAATTCTAATAGTTGAAAAAATGGCAATATTTTGACATGTATGACATTTTATATATATGTAAATTTCATATGAACTATTATGTCACATGTAATTTGCATATATTTCTACATATCAGATTTCTATTTTGAGATCTGTGTTTCCATCGGTCTGGTCTTGTGGATTTGGTCACAGGTTCTCCTCCACATCACAGTGGTGTTTTCATTACTCGAAAATCTTGGAAAGAACCTTCTGTCAATGTGAGTCCAGGCCTGACATTGGTCTGCTGTGATTGGGCTTTCTTACATACAGTACAGTAATGTCAAATATGAAAACCTTGTCTGTAAAAGTGAACAAAGAATATATATTCAAAAGGCGGCAACACCAAAGCTCAAAAAATGCTAATTTAATCAAATTAAAAAGGCTGACACAAAACGTGTAATGTTTAGAGCACACGGCTCTTACCTGATTGTCCAACGCAATCTCACGGCAATTCGTAACTTTTTGATCTGGCTAATTCGTATGAATTCGAACGATCTAATTCGTACAATTTAGCACGATTTGCTCATCACCCAATGACGGTTAGGGTTAGGTGCCACGCCTCTTTTTAAAAATCGTACATTTTCGTACGACTGAACTTGTACGAATTCGCACGAATTAGCCACTAAACTGACAAAACGTAAAATACTTACGTTTCCTCATGAGATCAGGCTGGATTGTCTGATCTCATTGACTAATGAAGAGGCGCGTGCTCTCAATGTTACACATGTCGTGTCAACCTTTTTAATTTGAATAAATTTACATGTTTGGAGTTTCGGTGTTGCCGCCTTTTGAATATACATTTAGCACTTTTTGCGTTTTGGCTAAGCACCCACTTAATGATGTGCGTGCTTTTGTACATTTTTACATGGAACAAAGAAACCAAAAATATGGAATAAAGATGAAATATATCGATTATGTAGTCCAGTTGGGTCATCTTCTGAGGTAACTGATGTCATTTGATCCATCCTGAAACTTTCATCATCTAAACATGTAATATTGTACATCAGTTTCTACGCATCAAGAGTAATGCAACAGTTGTGTGTCATTTTGAGTGCTTGTATCAGTTGATAATAACATCATGTTAAGTAAATGAATACGCATTTATTTCAAATGTAATGCTTGAGCTGCATTTTGAAATGGGATCAATTTGATGTTTAATTGTATTCTATTGGAAAATTGATCTTAATTTCAATGAACAAAGTATATTTGACCTGTGTTGTATCCAAGCTTTGGAAAAAATGTTTAGCAAAAACGTACAATTTTGGCAATGGTTGTGAATTTTGTGTTTAGAGTTTTGAAAATTGACAGCAGAGTTCTAAAATTTGTGGCAAAACGATTGTAAAAAAAACTGTATAATTAGTTGATCATCTCTGTGTGTTCCTGAGACTTTACTGTTGAGCTGAAGTCGTTTTGATTATTTATTCTCCACCTTTTAACGTCGAGTGTGTTTCTGAAAGAGGATCACAGAAAGCAGAAACCTTCTCATTCTGCTATCTCTGTGTTTATTAGTGATCTGTGTGTTTATGAGTGATCTGTGTGTTTATTAGTGATCTGTGTGTTTATGACTGATCAGTGTGTGTTTATGAGTTCAATTCAATTCTCCTTTATTTGTATAGCGCTTTTACAATGTAGATTGTGTCAAAGCAGCTTCACATAAAAGGTCATAGTAAATTGCAACAGTGTACTTCAGTTTGTAGTGTTTAAGTTCAGTTCAGTTTAGCTCAGTTCAGTGTGAGCTCAGTTCAGAACCATGCAAGCCAGTGGCGACAGCGGAGAGGAAAAAAACGTCACTAATTGGCGAAAATGAAGAAAAAAACCCTTAAGAGAAACCAGGCTCAGTTGGGCACGACCATTTTAATTTCTCCGCTGGCCAAACGTCTTGTGCAGAGCTGCAGTCTCAGCGGTGGAGGCTGAAAGCTGGCCTCTGCGAAGACTCGTCTGTCCCTGGAGCGTCACAGGAATCAGTCTCAAGTTCTCCACTCCTCCATGACCACCACAGTAGCTGCTCAGGATACGGCCTGGTCCAGGATATGGAAACCTTGGGATCATCTCGTCGTTGGTCTTGCATCGAATCAGTGACTCCGCATAGTCTGAGGGCCTCGGGAAGAGTATCCCCAGGTGGAAATGGAGAATAAAGAGAATAATTAGCATCACTGCTGTTCATAGTGTATATAAACAAGATGCAGAAACCTGTGTGGAAACCCGCTAATGTGTGATCTGTCTGTTTATGAGTGATCTGTGTGTTTATGAGTGATCAGTGTGTTTATGAGTGATCTGTGTGTCTATTTTAACTCTCAAATCAACTGTTAACACATTGGCCCTTTACCAGTTACATTAGCATTCTCGTCGTTTAGCATGAAACTCATTTGTCCATTTAGTCATTGACCAATCGATTGTCACTTTTGGATGAACACTAGGCCTTAAACTGTAGTGACACCCTTGTACTGGACTCTGTAAGAGATCACCCAAGTCAAAAGAATCAGAAGAACCTTCATTCTCCCCAGTGGCATCTTGCAATATTTTGCAAGAGACAGCAGTTTCCTCCTGCCCTCCACAAAGCAACTCATCTCCCCCTCAATGCAGGGTGATGGGCTCAGACCCAAGTCATCATAGCCTGTCATGTCCTCAACACCAAAGCAGACATCCCCAGAATTACCCTGTTCAAAAACTATGTGCCTCAGCCAAGTCCTGTTCACCATAGCACTAGCCAGTCTGTAATTCACCTCAGATAGTCACTGTGCTATTCGATAAGGGCCTCCATATAGTGGAGCCAACTTGGCAGCAATGTTTGCTGTAGCATATGACCTGGCGTGTGTTTTCAAGCGCACTAGGTCTCTAGGAGCATATACGACTAGTCATCGACACAAATCATAGTGGCGCTTTTGTTTCACATGACTAGCCTTCAGGGCTGTCCTCAAGTGATCATGAGTCATTGACAATGCATTGGCAGAGAGGGTCATTCAAATAATCCGTAGGTGGTTCAATAAGATGATCTAGCGGACTTGTCAATTCATTCCCATAAAGCATTCTTGCGGGACTAAATCCTGTGCTTTTATGGGGTGCTGTCCTCAAAGCAAGACAAATCTGCAGGATGTATTTGTCCCAAATTGTATGCTTATCACCAACATAAGCTCTGATCGCAGTCTTTAAAGTTCTGTTGACTCAGTTGCATTTGTTTGGGGATGATAAGCTGTTGTTAGCCTATAATCAGACCCTACAAACTCAAGAACTTTATTGAACAACGCACTCACAAATGGGCCCTCCTATCCTAAATAAGATGTTTAGGCACTCCATGTCGTGCAAAGATGTCAACCATGAATCTGCTTGCAGCGGTTTTTGCACTGGCTTCCCTTATAGCACTATCCTCCTCCCACTTACTGAAATAATCAACAAAACCCAAATGTATTGGTTTCCAGAAGCAGGACAGGGGCAAAGGGCAAAATCAAAATCCACGCCGACATACTCCCAGGGTTAAATGGCATGCACAAGGACTAACAACCCTCCCGGTTTCTATTGGGAGGGTTTGGTGAGCTGACAAACTGTACAGGAAGACACATAAGTGTGTACATTACTCCTCATTTTGGGCCAAAAAACCGGAGTTTAAGTATTGCAAGAGTTTTTTTTTGTACCAAGATCTCCCGCAGTGGGGTGATCATGATAGTACTTTAGGATTGACCTTCAAAGGCCAAAGGTGCTACCAACTTCAAATTTTTCCATGGGTGCATACCACACTGGACATTCACAATCTTGTAATACAAGAATCCGCCCTGCACTGTGTATTGATCCTTAACCTTATCATCATCCTCAACTGTCCCCAAACTCTCCAGGTTGCTAAGCAGCTTGCCAGTTTTAGGATCATCCAACTGAATCAGCCGTATTTGCTGCCTGTTCTCCAAATCAATTAGGGGTTAGATATGCAAATCCAAACCAGCAATGATGGCATAGCCAGGCAACACATCCAGAGGGCCACTAGAACCAGGCAAGGGGTTACTGGACAGAGCATCAGGAACCCGAGTGCCCACCCCAGGTTTGTGCACTATGCTGAAATCAAAATCCTGCAACCGAAGACACCAGCATGCTAAATGACCAGAGGCATTGGGCCTTGACAGCAGCCACTGTAAACTACTGTGGTATGTGTACACGGTGACATGCAGACTCTCAATGTAAGGCTGGAAGTGTTCAAGAGCCCATGTCAACCCCAGACACTCCTACTCTGGAGTCGAGTATGGTTTCTCAGCCTTATGCAGAGTTCTGCTTGCGTACGCCACAACAACTTCTTGCCCTTTCCAATCTCTCTGCATCAAAGCTGCCCCTAGACCTGCATCGCAGGCATCAGTGTGGATATAAAATGCCTTTCCAAAGTCAAGGAACCTCAAAACAGGCGAGGAGTTCAAACATACTTTCAGTTCATCCATGCTCTTTTGACAAGCAACATCTCACACAAAGGAGTTTGCCTCCCGTGTCAGGGCACACAAAGGCTTCCAATGAACCTAGGTTATTAGCTGCTCAGTCCCAAAAATTGCCTCACTTGTTTAACACACTGTGTGGCAAACTCAGACACTGCTCGTATTTTGTCGACATCTGGCAAGATGGCATCAGGTTTTACCTTGTATCTCAAGAATGCAAATTCATCTCAGCAAAACTGACACTTGCTTAACTTCATAGTAAGTCCAGCTGACTGCAAGCGGGCAAACACGATAGTCCACACAGAATCTCCATTCACCTAGTAACTTTGGCACAATAACCATAGGTGAAGCCCATGGACCATACACAGGCTCAATGACATCCTCATCCAGTATTGCAGCTATCTACTCCTCAATCAAATTTCCTTTTTACTGGTGAGGCCCGGTAGGGGGTAAATTCACAGATTTTGCAAAGCCTGTGTCAACTGAAATCTCAGCCAATGTAGTATGTCTCAATTGGCCGCCAAACTTCCAAAATTGTTTCCAGAAATGTCCATATTTTCTGTTGTTAAAAGAAACTTGTCTGTGTCTATTGTAGCAGGAAAGAAACTCAAAAACACTTTTGTTTTTCAAGAACAAATCCAACGAGAAATGCAGCAAATCCCAACCAAATGGTAGCGAACGCACACAGACTGTCTCTATAGTAAAAGAAGTCTGTTCTGGGACTCCGCCGAATGACGTTTGATCTCCGCTGGGGTGAAATAAGCAAATCCTTCCAAACGTTACAAAAAGACAGTTTTCATTGCATCATCCACAACTGATCACAGCATCACTATAATTTCTAGCAAATTTGCAGATAAACCAGAGATCATTTGTTCGGGCATCACTTGTAATCTATCGTGCATGTAGAAAAGTACTCACAACATGGGTCACTGTTGGAAAACGTATTTCTTTTACCAGTGTAAGCAAAGCATACAAAACAAAACAGGCTCGGTAGTTCGCACAACAGCCGCTTCACACTCACTCATACACTTGGACCATTACAATACTACCACATAACTTGTACTACCGCCAAGGTAAACTTCAAAATGCCTTAAAGTTAACAACAGGGCTAGTGCCTCTTCTCGGATGTTGAGGTGAGCAAGTAGCAGTCCCCTGCCCCACATGACAAACATGTTTACATTTATTTTCAAGTGGTTTAACAAATGATAAAAGTATAATCAGAAGCATAAAAACAAACAAACAAAAACTTTAACTAAAGAGAGTAAAACTGATTAAACCGAAAAATGAAAAGAAAATAACATCAGAAACATACACTAATTCCCTAAACATAAACAAGAGAAAAGGGGTTCACAGGAATTAAATGGCACGCACATCCCTACAGTTTCCCACACAGAGAGAAGGATAAGTATAACAATGATAAAGCTTTTCTAAAAGACTACAATAAGCTGTAACTTGGCTAAGCTCCTTACAGTAGTGATCTCTGGTACTTTCAGCAACACTACAGTAAGGCAAGACAGAGGTTCATCACTCTAACATCAGGCTCCAGAATGGCAAACATGTTGCTCAGCTTTTGAGCTGGTAGAGTAATGAGCAACAGATGCAAACAATCATCTGACTCCCCTACTGAAAAGACCAGCTTAAACCAGCCTAAGCTGGTTGGCTGGTTTTAGCTGGTTGACCAGCCTGGTTTTAGAGGGGTTTTGGCCATTTCCAGGCTGGTTTCCAGCCATTTCCAGCCTGGTCTTAGCTGGTCAGGCTGGAAAATGACCAGCTAAAACCGGCTTGACCAGCCTAGCCAGGCTGGAAGCCCAGCCAAAACCAGCTATGTCCAGCTTAAACCAGGCAGGTCAAGCTGGTTTTAGCTGGATTTTGCTGGTCATTTTCCAGCCTGACCAGCTAAGACCAGGCTGGAAATGGCTGGAAACCAGCCTGGAAATGGCCAAAACCCCTCTAAAACCAGGCTGGTCAACCAGATAAAACCAGCCAACCAGCCTAGACTGGTTTAAGCTGGATTTTTCAGCAGTGTCTCATAAAGACAAAATCCTTTGAGTGACATTTCCTCAGCTCAGAGTGTGTTTGGTCTTACTCTAAATTAAGTAAAAATAACTCAGCAGCAGAGTTCAATTTAATGACTGAATTAAGTCATTAATTAATAAAGTGATGATTGAGCCCTGATGATGAACACCTGCTGCTAATAAGTAGGTAAACTTTCAACAATTCTGACTCCAAATTTGTAGCCTCAATATCTAAGTCTTTGGTATAATCAATAAATTTTTTCAATGAATGTTTCCTGGTCAAATTTAAAGCAACTTTTTCAATAAGCCTCAGTTAATTTCAGTTATATCTCTGCATGACAGTAAAGGGAGTTCTCAGATCAGTCGGAGGTACCAGATTGGTGGGCGAAAGAAGCGTTTTTCAACTCATTGCTTGACATCAGGTTTTATCCATATTTGCGTCAATGATTCTGTGATCGATCTCATGGTCTGCTGAAGAATGCCGTGAATGTGCACCTATCCTGGCTGTCTACACCAGGCTTGACATAGCGGCTCATTCTCATCCTGGATCAGCAAACGTGTAACAGACTAAGCCAGGAGGACCCGATTAAACTAGGTCAAGCTGTGTACTTTTCTCTTATCCTGGCTTTCTTGATTCCGTGTTGTTTATTCCCTTATTGTTTGTTTTCTCCCATCGTGGAGTTTTCCTTTTATGTTTATTTCTCTGTTTAAGCATTTTGTATACCTCAATCAGAAAAGAACCTCAGTTGAATGTTTGCTGCTAAGTCAGAATTATTTGATATGGATGGCTCAGTGGTACATCTCTCCAGTCACTACACCGCATACCTGGGTTCTAGCCCGGGTTCTTACAATATTATTAATCATTTATGAAAAACCTTAAACAGCATTTTATTGAGAAGGGTCTGATTGCAAACCGGGTGTAGATGCAATCTGAGCTGCATGTAATGCTTTTTAATGCCCTCACCTAACCCTTCCCATCCCAATGATGTCACTGGCTCCATTGAGTGCATTGTGTCTGACATTGCATCGCTGAGAAATGCAATCACAGCTTGTATCATAAAGGCTGCATCCAGATACTATTGATTTTATCCAGCGGAGCTCAGAAATCTGTGAGGGTTGTCAGGTAACAGGCAGATGGTCATGTCAGGTCTGTCTGGAGCATGAAGCTGTGGAGGACCTGGAGCATGGAGCTGCGGAGGGCCTGGAGCGTGAGGCTGTGGTGCATGGAACTGCAGAGAGCCAGAAGCATCGAGCTGTGGTAGGTCTGGGGGTTCAAGTTCAGAAGACACAGATGGATGCGACAACCGCAAAGGGGCAAGAGGCTCAGGTTAAGGAGGCACTGGCAGTTCGGATAACCCCAGTGGATCAGGAGACTTAGGTTCAGGAAACACTGAAAAGTCACACAGCTCTGGAAAGTCACCTGGCTCTGAGGAGTCACACAGCTTCTGGGAAATCACACATCTCTTGTAGCCTTTCATGGGATGGCAGCTCTGGCCATTTGTCGGATTCCTGAGGATCTGGTGCTTGCCATTCAGGGAATTCAAGAGAATCTGGCGCCCGCCATTTGCTAAATTCCAGAGGATCTTACGCCTGCCATTCAGAGGATTCAAGAGCATCTGGTGCCTGCCATTCAGGGGATTCAAGAAGATCTGGTGCCCTGTCCAGGGACTTAGAAAAGGGGATCTCGCAACTCTGGCAGTGATGGAGGATCTGGCAGCTCTGCAGTGACGGGGGATCTGGCAGCTCTGGCAGCCCCAATGCCAGCAGGACTTGCTGTCCTTGTGGCCATGTGTGTCACAAAAGAAAAAGATTTAAATTTAGAGGATTCTGAGCATGTACAAGTACATCTCATGAACTTTTATATTATGTTAGTCGCTAGTTTTTTTCAGTGTTCACTTTTTTTGTAAACATTCTACGACACTGTCAGAAAAACAGGCACCAATTAGGTACATTAAATATAACTGTACCTTTAAAGGTCCATGATAGGCCATTATTTTGTACCCCATATGCACTATAAGGTCTAACCTAGAGGTTCAAAAAGATAACTTTCAGAGTACCACCCCAGTGATGAACATTTATACATAAGAATGTAGTATACCTTTTAACAGTGGACAAATATGTGCGATTCTCCAGCTGTCTCACCTGCCACCTGTCAAGTCTTTTCTAAAACTGGTTTTATTAGTTTTCTAAAGTGGTTGTTGGTCTCCAACAACAGTCTGATATGCATGCAAGGTCAAAAAACACTTTCATTGTCTTATAATATGCATTTATTTTTACCTAATTATCCCAACAACTCCCATATGATTCGTTCAGCGATTCATATGTTCTCAAACCCCTCCTGTTTGGTCCGATGATCAATTAAGTATTAAGCCACACAGTGGCAAAGCTGAACTATTTTGAAACTTGACCGCCGTATGTGTGTAGGAACAGCTCACACTGGCCATAGCCATGACAAACAGCAGTGAATTACGAGTTCACAAACGCATTTAAATCTGTAAACAAAGCGGTAATCATCGCGTTGTCAACGTGGCTTTAGACGCGATATGAGAATGTAAAGAGTTAACCAGAGACAGAACAAGCGGTAACAATTAACAAAACACAATTAAATAACTGTTGAGAAGTATTCAACTAAGTTTGCCAGTTTAAAGGTGATGATTACTGTAATGCATCGATTAGAATGCATGAGACGAGGTAATTAAATAATGTTGCTTTATTCCACACTGGTGAATAGAGATGTGGTTTCTACAAAAAAGGAATAACAATAAACAATATTAAATCAAAGTTACATTTGTAATACAACATTAAACATAGTACAGTTGGATCAAATATTATACAGGTAAGTAGTTAGGTGCAAATGGATAATTGTATTAAGATACTGACAGCAGCATAATATGGAGTCCAAATTGCTGCTAACTGGGTGTTTATGACACAAACTGGGTCACATGTTGCATGAAATATAGACAAAGGCTGAAATAATCATACATAATGCCTAACATAATATAAACAGGTTGAAATCGAACAATATACACACAGCTGGTAACTTATTAACTTCAATAACGACGTGAGTATCAAATTAGCGGCAGCTAACTATTGCTGCGTCATCTCAAATCACAGCGATCACAGAACATCGAATTAATGCTGGTAAACAACATAAAAACTCTTCTAACATACTCCTTAAGTCTCAGTAAACATACAGTACATGAACATTTATGTACTCACGGTTTAAAACACGCACAAATCCACCAAACAACGCTGATTAGCAACACACAACTTCTCTGCCCGTGCCTTCACTCCGACTACATTGTTCTCTCGTGTGCTCGCGTGCACGTCTTTGAAAGGCACATAGGATAAGTAGTCCAATAGCAACCTCTACAGGACAGGTTGGTGTAATGCTTTATAACAATAACGTTACATAAATTGTAAGCTAGAGAAAACAAGGAGGCAACTATTTTATCGCACTTACTTACACTTGTGAAATGAAAGAAACTGATCCATGAACTGTATACAGTAAAGTTCCTGTCAAGGCAAAGTCCCATACATTTATAGTATTTTTTGATCCTTCCTTTCACAAGTAGCCGATGAATCCCCCGTTGTAAGCGTGTAGATTGCTGAAGCACACAGAAGAATTATGGGTACACAGCACAAGGCTGGGGCTATAATGCTGAGGTATTTCTGCAAGATTAAACTTCAACCACTGACTCTTCACAGCCTCTTTGGGTAGAGAAAATAACACTTACTTTCCCTCATACCTCACACACAGCATCTTCGCAACATGATTCAACCGGAATCTGCTATAGTATTTGTCTTCCTCTTTTTCTTTCTACAGTGTGTGTGGAGCTGGCAGGGGGTTTAAATTTTCCCGGGTCAGCACGCACAACAAATGGGCAGGGCTTGAGTTCCGTAGCAACGTCACGCCAGCATGGCTAAAGACTTATTTATTGATGAATCAATAGTTTTAAACACAGCGTACTTTCAGATTTGAGCCTTAGCTGGATATTTCACTTCATTTAGAGCTGTGTTACTTACTCCATGGGAGGTCGTTTTCAAAAACCCGAAATAGGGGCTCTTTAAGTAGACAAACAAGAAACATCTACATTATTCCTAGTTAGTAAGTACCACTTAAAATAGTGACACTTATCAAAATGTAGCTTTTTGAAATGTCAAGTTTCTAGGTTCATTTTATTATTGAAATAATAAATAAATGCTTAGGTCCGTAAGCTAATTGTAAAACTAATTCAGATGTTGTTGCTCTTGTCCTGTAGCTGTGAATGGGTGAAGCACGATGGCAAATGTTGAACACCTGCTCAACAGCTCACTGGATGAACTGTTAGAAGCTGAACTAAAGAAGTTTCAGTGGTATTTAACGAAGGACAATAGATGTATTTCAAAATCTGAAATGGAGAATGCAGACAGGCTGAAGACAGTGAATAAGATGGTGTCGTGTTTTGGACCAGAAAGAGCTGTGAAGATCACAGTGAACATCCTGCGGAAAATAAAGCAGAATCACTTGGCTGATCAGCTGGAGAATACACAGAAGCAAGGTACTGTTTAAGTTCCTGTCAAACTTTACTAATATAGTGTTGTCTTCCTTCATCTTAATTTGTTTAAGTGTGCAATTGTTCTTTTTTCATTACGGGAAGCACAGGGCATAATTATGTTTTACTTTGATTTTTTTCCCTCTCTCTTCAGAGAACTGTAAATCCCCTCCTCCTGATTACATAAACATCAGCCATGAACTAAAGAAGAAATTAAAGGAGGACTATGAGCAGATATTGGTTGGTAATTCCCAGACGGGTCGTCAGAAGTACCTGGATGATATTTACACTGATCTATATGTGGTAGAGAACGAGACCGGAGGAAAAGAGAATGACCATGAGGTGATACAGATAGAGTCAAAACACAACCAACAGGATAAACCAATCAAGTGTAATGACATGTTTAAAGTTCAGCCTGACACAGGTCGACAAAACAGAAGAGTCCTGACATTGGGGATCGCAGGAGTGGGTAAAACTGTCTCTGTCAATAAATTCATCCTTGACTGGGCTGAAGGAAAAGACAATCAGGAAATAGTCTTCATATTTCCACTGCCTTTCCGTAGACTGAATCTGATTAAAAAAGAAAAGTACAGTCTCATAGGTCTGCTTAACAAGTACTTCTTTAGTCGACCTGGAGGATTGAGCTCTCTTCCTCAAGAACAAGGTAAGGTCATGTTCATCTTTGATGGACTGGATGAATATCGCTTTAAATTGAACTTTAAGGAGGAGGATGGAATTACAGATGTTGATAAGGAAATGACAGTGGGTGAGATTATAACGCATCTCTTAAAGAGACAGTTTGTGCGCTCTTCCATCATCTGGATCACATCCAGACCAGCAGCAGCCAGTCTGATACCGCAACAGCACATTGATCAGGTCACAGAGGTGCGAGGATTCAATGATGAGCAGAAGGAGCAGTACTTCATCAAAAACAGCAGTCCTGATGTTGGTGGTAACTTCATCCGTCACATCAAGAAATCTAGGAGTCTGTACATCATGTGCCACATCCCTGTCTTCTGCTGGATCTCTTTTACGGTTCTTCAGCCTCTGCTGGATCAAGAGAGCAATGGAAAAACACCTACAACTCTCACAGAGATGTACACCAGCTTCTTACTGTCCCAAAAGCAACAGATGAAAGAAAAATACAGCAACAATTCTAAATGTAAAGTGAATGCCAGGTCTTTTGATCACATTGTTCTGAAGCTTGGGAAACTGGCCTTTAAACAGCTGGAGGAAGGACAACTGATTTTCTACAAAACAGATCTGGAGAAGTGTGGCCTAGATGTCAAGGAAGGGTCTGTGTTCTCTGGATTATGCACTCGAATGTTTCAGGAGGAAAGCCCAGTTTCAGGGGAACAGGTTTACAGTTTTGTACATCTCAGCGTTCAGGAGTTCATTGCTGCTCTCTATGTGTATTATACTTACAAAAACAAGAAAGCAAATCTATTTCTTGATTCCAGGAAAAAGCAACTGACATGGAAATTCTCTAAAAAGCCCCTGTTTAAACTTCATATAGATGCAGTCGAGAAGAGTTTACAAAGCAAGAACGGACACCTGGATCTTTTCCTCCGGTTCCTGCTGGGTCTCTCTCTGGAGTCTAATCAGAGTAACCTGAAGAAGCTTCTGCCAAGACTGAAACTCAAACCTGAAAACATCAAAGACACGACTGACTATATCAAAGAGAAAATAGAGGAGGAGAAATCAGCAGAGAGGACCATCAACCTCTTCTACTGTCTGAATGAACTGAATGATGACTTTGTGGAGGAACTCCAGAAGAGTCTGAGCTCTGGAAATCTTACAGCACAGGATCTGTCCTCTGCTCAGTGGTCAGGTCTGGTGTTTGTGCTCCTGATGTCAGAAGAGACTCAAGAGAAGTTTGAACTGCAGAAATACAGAAGATCTGATGAAGCACTGACGAGACTGATACCAGTGGTCAAAAACACGAGAAGAGCACTGTAAGAGTTTTATGTATACACTTATGGCCAGTTCACACATCATATGAGCCGAAGGATTTTTAACTTTGCTCAACACAATAATTTTTTGTCTCTGCTCTGGAGTATCCCTAGATAAAAATGTTTTCTTGTTTTCCTCATAGCCTACAATGCTGTAATCTCACTGCTCAGTGTTGTGAGTGTTTGTCTTCAGCTCTACAATCATCAAACTGTATCCTGAGAGAGCTAGATCTGAGTAACAATGAGCTTCAGGATTCAGGAGTGAAGCTTCTTTCTGATGGACTGAAGAGTCCAAACTGTAAACTGAAGACACTGAGGTCTGAGTTCAAACATATGATTGATTGATAGATGGATAGATTATTATTTACATCAGTAAATTTGATTTATGTTCTTATTTTCCAGATTTGTCATGTGTAAACTCACTGCTGACTCTTGTGAGAGTTTGTCTTCAGCTCTACAATCCTCAAACTGTGTCCTGAGAGAGCTGGACCTGAGTATCAATGACCTGGAGGATTCAGGAGTGAAGCTTCTCTCTGATTGGCTGAAGAGTCCAAACTGTAAACTGAAGACACTGAGGTCTGAGTTCAAACACGATTGATTTATTGATTGGTTGATTGATTGTGCTTAATATTTACATCAGATGAATGACTAAAAGTTAAACGGTAAATTTGATTTATGTTCTTATTTCTCAGATTTGTCATGTGTAAACTCACTGCTGACTCTTGTGAGAGTTTGTCATCAGCTCTACAATCCTCAAACTGTGTCCTGAGAGAGCTGGACCTGAGTAACAATGACCTGCAGGATTCAGGAGTGAAGCTTCTCTCTGATGGACTGAAGAGTCCAAACTGTAAACTGGAGAAACTGAGGTCTGAGTTCACACACCTGATTGATTGATTTATGTTAATTATTATTTACATCAGATGAATGACTAAAAATTACACTGTAAATTTGATTTATGATTTTATGTCTCAGATTTGTCATGTGCAAACTCACTGCTGACTCTTGTGAGAGTTTGTCTTCAGCTCTACAATCCTCAAACTGTGTCCTGAAAGAGCTGGACCTGAGTAACAATGACCTGCAGGATTTAGGAGTGAAACTTCTTTCTGATGGACTGAAGAGTTCAAACTGTCAACTGGAGACACTGAGGTCTGAGTTCAAACACCTGATTGATTGATTAAAATTAATGTTTACATCAGATGAATGACTAAAAGTTACACTGTAAATTTGATTAATGTTCGTTTTTTCTCAGATTTGTTATGTGTAAACTCACTGATAAGTCCTGTGAGAGTTTGTCTTCAGCTCTACAATCCTCAAACTATATCCTGAGAGAGCTGGACCTGAGTAAAAATAACTTTCCGAATTCAGGGTTAAAGCTTCTCTCTGATGGACTGAAGAGTCCAAACTGTAAACTGAAGACACTGAGGTCTGAGTTCAAATGCCTGATTAATTAATTGATTATGCTTAATATTTACATAAGATGAATGACTAAAAGTTACACTGTAAATTTGATTTATGTTAATTTTTTCTCAGATTTGTCATGTGTAAACTCACTGATGAGTCCTGTGAGAGTTTGTCTTCAGCTCTACAATCCTCAAACTGTGTCCTGAGAGAGCTGGACCTGAGTAACAATGACCTGCAGGATTCAGGGGTGAAGCTTCTCTCTGATGGACTGATAAGTCCAAGCGGCAAACTAGAGACACTAAGGTCTGAGTTCAAACACCTGATTGATTGATTATAATTATTATTTACATCAGATGAATGACTAAGACTTACACTGTAAATTTGATTTATGGTCTTTTTTTCTCAGATTGGTCACATGTTGTCTGACTGCTGACTCTTGTGAGAGTTTGTCTTCAGCTCTGCAATCCTCAAACTGTGTCCTGAGAGTGCTGGACCTGAGTAACAATGACCTGCAGGATTCAGGAGTGAAGCTTCTCTCTGATGGACTGAAGATTCCAAACTGTAAACTAGAGACTCTGAGGTAAAATGAAACGTTTCCATGAAATAAATGCTGCCACAATTTACTTTTACATTGTGAAATGACAGTATGAAGTATGATGGGGTGTTGCCATGTATTTTATCCCTACTGAAAAAAACAGCTTAAACCAGCCTAGGCTGGTTGGCTGGTTTTAGCTGGTTGACCAGCCTGGTTTTAGAGGGGTTTTGGCCATTTCCATGCTGGTTTCCAGCCTGGTCTTAGCTGGTCAGGCTGGGAAATGACCAGCTAAAACCAACTTGACCAGCCTAGCCAGGCTGGGAGCCCAGCCAAAACCAGCTATGTCCAGCTTAAACCAGGCTGGTCAAGTTTTTGGTCAAGGTTTTAGCTAGATTTATCTGGTCATTTTCCAGCCTGACCAGCTAAGACCAGGCTGGAAATAGCTGGAAACCAGCCTGGAAATAGCCAAAACCCCTCTAAAACCAGGCTGGTCAACCAGCTAAAACCAGCCAACCAGCCGAGGCTGGTTTAAGCTGGATTTTTCAGCAGGGATGTTAATGATGATTCAATGTGTGTATTTCTTATTTCAAGTGTCAAGTGAAATCAAATATGGAAAGAGCCTGTTGTTTAAAGGGCACCTGTATTTACAAGCTATAAATTGCTTTTAAGTGAAATTTCTGCTCAAAACCTTCCGGATTTTGAGGCACGTCCGAAAAAAAGCTGTTTTGGTGCACTTCAAACAAAAATGAACAACGAACTGAAAGGTCATCATTTTTAACAAATTCCAACAAGTTCTTTTTGAGTTTGTTTGGGTAGTTTGACACAGCTCCCCCAAAAGTTTGCTTTGACTCCTAAACACCTTTGAGCTGCTGTTGGTCTGTGCCAATTACACAATACGTGGGTATGTTGAGAAGCTCCGCCTTCTTTGAATTGCAATTCCTTCCCTCTTTCTCGTTCCATGGTTGGCAGACAGGAGAACAACAACAACACAACAACACTAGTCACATGAATACATTTGAGGGTCACGTAGCAGAGCCAGTGCAGAAGATCACTCCTGGAGGGGGTCACATACTGGCACAAAAGCCCATTTCATAATTCGTCTTTTCTATGAGAGTACATACACCGGTGGAGCCATTACAAATATAACACAATAATAACACAATAATAACGCAAATATATGGTGGTGCTTCTCATGGAAGAGGGTGTTTGCCAGCCCTTTAATCTGGCTGCCCTGCTGAAAAATCCAACTTAAACCAGCCAAGGCTTTGGGGTTTTAGAGGGGTTTTGGAAACCAGTCTGGTCTGAGCTGGTCAGGCTGGAAAATAACCAGCTAAATCCAGCTTGACCAGCCTGGTTTAAGCTGGACATAGCTGGTTTTGGCTGTGCTCCAAGCCTGCCTAGGCTGGTCAAGCTGGTTTTAGCTGGTCATTTTCCAGCTTGACCAGTTAAGACCAGACTGGAAATGGCTGAAACCAGACTGGAAATGGCCAAAACTTTATGACATTCACAACCAGCAAATTAAAAAATAAATACTAAAAGATTATAAAACTCTTTAAATATATAAATTATGTTTTTTCATTGTAAGATGCATTGTGACAGTATAGTTTATTCAAAGTAATGCAAAATATAAGAGCTAGGTATATCAGGTCTGACTGCCTATGTGTGAAATACAGTTACATGTTTCCAAAGTAATGTATATTGTCAGTTCTAGGCACGGCTATGTCTTTTGTCTACCAAATGGCCAGGTGATACTTTCAGGCAAGGCCCTTGTGAGGTTCCATCTATTAGTCCTATGACGGAACTAACAGTATGGGTGAAGGTTAAATGTGTGTAAGCCATTTTAACAGATGTGAAAAGAAATATTTTTATTTGTTAAAATTTATTTTAATTTGTTTCCAACTCTGAATTTAATCTGAGTCCAATTTATGATAAATGAAATTTAGATTCATCCAATTCAAGCTGATTACCTTATAGGTTGGGATTTGGTCTAATTTAGATTGATTAACCTAATTAATCTTTATTTTCAATTAATGGTTCATCGTTTACCCAAAGTCGCTTATGGCCCGTTTCCACTGAGTGGTACGGTACGGTTTGGTACCCTTTTATGGCCGTTTCCACTGTCAAAAGGCGTACCGAACCGAACCTTTCGAAAGGGTACCAAACACGAGAAAGGGTACCAAAAGGCGGAGCTAGACGCACAGCTGAACACTATTGGTTTACAGAGATACATCATTCGCTTATACAACAAGCCAGAATGAAAACAAAAAACCTGCCATGTTTAAAATACACAGCGAGAGATTACAGCGGAATTATAAATACATATAATAACAAGCCATGGTGGAAGCCTGTGGAAGGCTACATGTGCTGCTGAAGATTACAGACACAGATGAGAGGTTTTCACTGACTGTAGGCTATAATTTGTGTTGTTTTTGAACCTAAATAAGGACGAAATGTCTGCTATGTGTAGTTCTTCTGTAGTTGGTAACATATCGGAGACTGTAAGGGGCTGTATGTGTTTATATATGTTAATTTATTTAGTTATTTATTTAATATAATTACAGACGTTACAGTAGGCTGTTTCGCACTGTCATTGATCTGCAGTTATAATCAACTCATGTTCATTGAAAAGTTAGTAATAAACATTTCTACACAAGTATTTATGTGTATTAAGCATCTGTTTTGTGAGAAGAGCTTCTCATATGATATGTGAATGACCTGTACAGCTTTATTGTAGACATTTCCTTGAGCGAGAATGACGTCGACTGAAACTTTCTGTCATACACCACGCCCACCAAAAGGGTACCATTGGTAGTGGAAACGCAAGCCTGATAAAGGTGACCTGTACCGACCCATACTGTACCGTACTAGTCAGTGGAAACGAGCCATTAGAGTCAGTATGCTGGCCAGTTACATCTGCTCACGGACACATCCTCGCCAGTTCTGGTTCTCAGATAAAGGAAATTAGTTTACAGTTATATCCTCCAAGTAATATTAGGCCGCCCCATACTTGCTCCTACATAAAGAAAGTTTGATTTAACCCCTAGATTATTTCATACTAAGTCAGTGATTGTCAGAATCAACAGGTCTCTAATGCTGTGTCTATGCTCCATCCATTGAGCCTGAATGTATGACTAATCCTGGTCGTAGTCTTCGGAAACATCAGCCTAAACAATCTACTAGATTTAAATGATTTCAGGAGATATTAGAGTTAAACAAGAATTTTACATTTATTTGTCAGGCAAAGATCTTCCATTCCAATTCACATAATTAAACAAAATAAGCCAATTCAGATTGTACGTCAATTATTCAAAGATACATTTAAGAGTTAGAGATTAGTACCTGATCATGTAGAAATACATTGCAGCATATAAGTCCTGATGCAGAGATCACTGCAATGGGGTATCCTAGCAACAGAATCCCACAGACATGTCTGCACCTTTCGCCTAAATACTCAAATCATCATAAATTCAAGACAGTAAAAGCTTCACCAAGAACCTTGTCGGGTCTTGAGTAGATGCGAAGACCATTTTCCCTGGGGTGGAGCATCTGGCAAAGATCTTATCAAAGTCAAACCCCAAATGAACTGATATAAGGGAGTGAGTTCTTATTTTAAAGGATTCTGCTTTGAAGACACCTGAAAATCCCCCTGGTTTGGTCTCTTCTTCAAATTCACAACAATATAAAACTAATACTTAAACTTAATAAAAGTACATTTTCAAAATCTGGCTAGTGTCACATCCCCGGCTCGTTCCTGCTACTCCAAATCACCATTCTCCCTCACCATCTCGTTCCTGCAGGTCCAATCATCACTTTCCCTCTCCAGCCACTTCTCACCACACCCCGTACAACAATCCCCTGATTACTAATGAGACACACCTGCACCAGCAATCACCAGTCCCAAATAAAGACTCACCTTTTCAAGCCATACAGCGGCTGGAATCGAAGTCAGATGGTTCACCTCACCTTCTCCCTTGCTTGCCTTTCTTCCGTGGTCGTTTCTCCTTACCTGTGGATGCACATACCATGATTAAGGGAAGTGACTTTATATTCTGATGGTTGAAAGAAGATCCTTGTTTACATTGTGAACTACTCTCAAGACTGCTCTATGATTATCACTTACCTGCCTCTCCTGTTGAACTATCATCGTTGTTTTGAATAGATTGACGAAAGGAGATATCCAACTTTGTCTTCATTGTGTTACCGTGACAGCTACAACACTGTTCCTCTCTCTCAGCCATCATCGTAGTGTTGTGCGGCGTGACACATTTACTGCTTTTTTTTTGTCCTCAGACAAAGAATGAAATATAACTTTGTTTGAAAGGGCCTTCACTCATTACTCACTCACTCAAGTTCCTTTGACTTATTTCCTTATTTATTAGGGGTCACCACAGCAAAATGAACCGCCAATTACTCTGGTACATGTTTTATATGGCAGATTCCCTTCCAGGTGCAACCCAGCACTGACAGTACAACCCTCAATGCTAGGACAACCCCGTACACTCGGAGGAACATAATGAATAATTAAGAATTTGTGCATGTTTATGGTAACTGTCATTAGCCGCATTTCCACTATCGGGCCAGTGCGAGCCAGGGCTTTAATCGGGCCAGGCCAGGCCAGTAGCCCGGGAGGTTGAGAAATGAGGCCGAAATCATGTCGCGTTTCCACTGTCGGGCTAGTTGCTCGCAGCGCGTCACGCAAACACCGCCCCCAGAACGTCCCCTGAATCAAACGTCACACAACCCGTCACACAACCCGCCCACTTCAGCGGGAACAAAAAACTCAAATTATAACCACAAACACAACCTGGCATCACTACGAGAGCTGGAAGATGGAGAACACCGAAGCGATTGCTTTTTTACTGTTTGTGGTCTGTTGGTGTAAGGCCAGACAGCGATCCCTGGATAAGGGCATTCGAGTTCGGCGGCATTTACTTTTTTCTTCTTCTTAGTGAGTTGATCAAGCGCGATAGCAAAACAAATGTAAGGGAAGAAAGCATCTTGTCTCCTCTTTACCTGACAGGAAAACTCCACCTTTGTACGTAACCCCGCCCCGAAGCCCCAGTTGGCCCTCCTTGGCCCAAGGTATTCGGCGGGCCGAAAAAGGCCGGACGCTGGCCCCAAGGAAGCCCGGCTTTGGCCCGATTACGCCCCGGAAGTGATAGTGGAAACGCGACTGGCCTTGGCTCGCCCTGGCTCGCTCGCTTTAGGCGCGATAGTGGAAACGCGGCTATTGGCTCAGTTATGTCATTTCAAATGCAAATCTTTGCTTTATGACAACTTGACATAAAAACAGCATAACATGTCTGTGTTTTTGTAATGAAACTTGACATTACCATGACAACATAACTTCATAAATATGTCAAGTTACACAACACAGACATCTCAAACAACGTCGTCTTTGCATTTATAATGGCATAACTGAGCTAATTACACTTAACGACAATTGTCTTAAGCATTCATAACATCTCATCCATATTCATATCATACATATCACAACATGATTATAAAATTGTCATGACAGTCTTATGAACACCCTTT
Organism: Danio aesculapii; assembly: GCF_903798145.1. Lineage (NCBI taxonomy): Eukaryota > Metazoa > Chordata > Actinopteri > Cypriniformes > Danionidae > Danio > Danio aesculapii. Next base: position 4,692,715 of record NC_079438.1, on the reverse strand, counting down.
CAAGTGTTACTACTGTTCCTTTTGTGACTGAAACTAGAGAAAATACTACACAGGTCACTGTGTGTTAGGACTTCTGTCTGTCAAACTAATGTGACGTGGACTGTTTGTGTGTGCGTTTGTAGATTGTCTGGCTGTATGGTGACAGAGGAAGGCTGTGGTTTTCTGTCTTCAGCTCTGAGTTCAAACCCCTCACACCTGAGAGAGCTGGATCTGAGCTACAATCATCCAGGAGATTCAGGAGTCAAGCTACTCTCCCAAAAACTGGAGGATCCAAACTACACACTGGACAAACTCAAGTAAGATGAGCATGCACATGTTTTGGTTTTGGTGATTTCTGCTTAGAGACAGACAGCGAATAATCTGATGTAGATTTCTAGATTCTGGAGACAGTTTTAGAGTTTAACCCTTATGTACTGTTGAGCCATTTTCATCCACTCTGAGGTGATTTAGAGTCTTAATTTGGCCATAACTTTGTCTGTTTCAGCTAGCGCAATGATTTTTGGTGACAAATCATATTTTGACACACATTTTGGGAAAAAAAAACTCTGAGAAATACCATTTTGTTATGTTTGGGGTGAAAACAGCTGCTAAAGAGTTTTTAGAAAATTACAGGTTTTTAACTCTTTAATTCATAAGTCAAGTTTCACAAACTAATTTCGAGAGGAGCGCGTGATATGATTGACTGCATCTGGCCACCCATCTACATTCATTAGTTAGCCAATCAGATTAATCCAAACTCACTATAAGAAGCCTAGCTAGAACTACTCTCTTATCTTCGTTTTCCGAAGAAACCCCCATCCACCCCTTCTCCTCCTTTCCCACGGGGAGCTCTCGAGATCCACCTAATCTCATACTCCCCTCACATGCTCTATGGACAAGGCGGGAGCCCTGGGCTCAACTATCTTCGAGCTCAGGGATTCATTCCCGGGACGGCATGCCAAACCTGCAAACAGTTGTCAAACAATATCCAAGTGTGAACTCTTGAAATGATGTCACTGATTTGTCGATAAAGACACACAAAATGGCGTATTTTCAGTATAAAAAGTAATTGTATTCTTTTCTCCATAATTTACTGTTGCTGGCTGTTTTTGCCCCATTCATTTCCATTATAATCACATTTTTGTGATTCCAAACCATGAAATATATAATCATGCATTCTTGATTTGTTGCGAGTTAAAATTTGTCATTTTTACTGTTGATTATCAGTTGGCACCATTATCGCTTTAGATAGGCCTGTGCGTGAGATTCAGTGCATGAGAGTGACCTTTACACACTTACCTTGAGAAAATCAAAATATGCACCTCAGCTCTCAGAACTACATGGACTAAACAAAAACTGTGTATTTATGCACTGGCTGCCATTTCATGTTGAGAAGTACAGACTAAACTAAAGTAAACTAAGGGTGATTTCACACCTGCCTTATTTGATTTGATGAAATCGCACTAGAGTTCGTTTTCCTTCTTGGTTTGGTTCGTTTGGGCAGCTGTGAATGTAGCAATCACACTTGAGTGCGCACCAAGAGCGGACCAAAAAAATCAAATCGAGACCTACTTGAAGAGGTTGTCTCGATACGCTTTCAAACGAACCCTGGAGCGGTTCGTTTGTGGTGAGAACATGATCCAAACTAAAACAGAACAGTCCGTAGCTCCAATGGTGGAGGAGATGATGTTGGGTGACAACCTCTGGCCGGCGAAACAGGTAGGCAGGCCCTCGGTAAGACCATCTTCGGATGACCATGCTCTGCAAGCGGCGTTCAAGTTGGAGTTGTAGAACCCGCAGTCATCTGGCCAGCTGGATTTTATAGGAACAGGAATCTGTCCATATGGTCCTCGAGGCTGCTTTCCCTCTGCTTCATCATGAGGATGAGGAATTCGGAAGTGTAAATGGAATCCATGGGGAAAAAACAGGAGGGGGAGGAAAATAAAACACCGAGGGCAAAAAAACTATGAAAATAAAACGTCGCAAACTTTTTCTGTTTTGGTCCAGTATTATGTTATGTCTGGGTTCACTACAGGAAGGCACAGGATCTCAGGATTATCAAAACATATAGATTTATTAACAAACACATACATGGGAGAACACGGGAATGACATGGGGTGAAAAACAGACATCAACTGAGAATACTGGAGGAAGACTGAATGAAACTAAGGGGTATAAATACACAGGAACATGATGACAACAATTACACACAGGGGATGATACAGGTGAAGGTGATGAACCTTAACAAATGGCGGGAACTGGAACAAAGGAGCACATGGGAAAGGTCACATGACGAAAACAAACATACATGGAAGACAGGATGTGACAACGGCAGAACAATGCTACAATGTATCGTTTGTTGCCCTTAGTCTGGACCAAATGAACCGAACCACAGTAGTGAAAGCACCCTAAGTGGATTTGCCTGGAGTCCACACGTTGCCTGTGGAATGATTGTGGTGCAGTTTTCAGAGCCACCATGTCCCTCATAGGATTTTATGAAATCGGCAGAGCTCTGTATTTTGACAAGCTCCAGAGACAAGCTCATCATAGAGCGGACACGCTTGCCCCATCAGATACCTGTGGGAAATGTGGACGCATCACCCTCCTATTCAACCCTGGCATAAATGTCACAGTGGATGAACAGCTTGTGCCATTCAACAGCCAAACGTGGACTTAAAATTTGGGTGACTGCTGATGTCACCACATTCTATGCCTGGAGGTGTCACATTTACCCGTTTACACCAGCAACTCAGGAATAAAGTCTTTAGTAAACGATTCACTGATTCAGATTATCTGGTCAAAGTAAGTCTTTATTAAGTGATTCACTGATTCAGATTATCTGGTCAAATTGAGTCTTTAGTAAATGATTCACTGATTCAGATTATCAACTCAGAGTGAGGCTGCATTCGAAACCACATACTCAATGAGTAGGTACTCAATTTCAATAAGTACTTACTTAACGAGGACTAAAAGGGTAGGCATTCAACAGCCAAATCTCGTTAAGTATGAATAATAGGAACATACCTCATCTGCCAAGTTTACGTTATTATGTGACTGACCTTACAAGCGCAACAACTTTAAAGATATTGCAGGTTTAATGAATCTTAATTTAAATTAATATTCATATTAAATTAGTTAGCATGAATTGGTTGTTGTCTTTATTGTTTGTAAAACTTTTTTTATCCACTAGTAACCTGCTTAAATCTCGTTTGTTTTCCTGACGGAGCTCATGATTCTCCAAAGACGACACTAGACTATTCTCACACTCATACATGTGCAGGAGCGAGTGTTTCAGCAACCTATAATTTTTCAGTGTTTACATTTTCCGGAACAAGTCTCCCCTGTTGGATTGTCAGTATCCTACTCTTCACACATAGTTCCCTTGTTTATTTCCTTCATTCTAGTTCTATATTTACTGTTCAGTTTGTGTTGTACAGTAATTTATAATGCGTGAGGTGAAGATGACTGTTTCCTGCACTGATTTTGGAGAATGAAGTTGATTTAAGTGAAGTTTCATAAACTAATTTCGAGAGGAGCACGTGATATGATTGAGCACGTCTGGCCACTCATCTGTAATCAGTAATAATCCAATCAGAGTGATCCTAGTTTACTATAAACAGATCATTTTCTTCCTACTGTTCTATCTTCATTCGGAAGAATCCCCCCTTCCACCCCATCTCCTCCTTTTCCTCCCTTTTCTAAAGGGGGAGCTCTCGAGACCTACCTGATCTCGGATCACCTGATATGCTTATCGACCGGGCGGGAGCCCTGGGCTCAAATATCTTCGAGCTCAGGGTTCTCTCCCGGGACAGCATGCCAAATCTGCTTTATACGCCAAGCATATCTAAGTGGGAACTCTTAAATATGAGATTGCAGTACAAACCACACTGAAGGACTGAAATGTTGAGGAGCGTTTACGTTGTTTCTGTAGTTCTTTTGAACGACCCACAATTCCAACACAGGCTCATTCTGAAAACGTAGTCCTGCTTCTGGAGACGCTTCTGGAGACAGGGAATTATGTAGCCGGAGGTACGTGTGGCTACATTTCGTTTTTTTAAGCGAACGCTACGGGGCAGTATGACGGTGTTCCTTTCCGCGCTTACCGGCTGACCGCTAACCTCCATGTGGAGGGCTTTCCCGCCGCGACCAGTTTGTCCCATTAGCTCGTCGTGTACGTCAGCGGACTTGAGACGCAGAGAGGAGCCACGACGATGATGACGACCGAGTTCGGGGAACAGCGGTTCCAGAAATCAGGTACACCCTGAACATGAGAATGTGGTAAAATCTGAAAAAGGGGTAAAAATCAGACGAAGGCTTTTCTTTTCTGGATGGCTTTTGTAAACCGTCGGTTGGGTTTAGGGAAGTGGGTGGGCGGGTCAATCGGTAAAATGGGTTGGGTTTAGAAAAGGAGGAGGGTGGCTCAGTCGATTGGTTGGTCGCCCAGTCAATCATTCAGTCAATCGACAGCGGCCTCTGGTGGGTTTACACAAGAACAGCTTGGCCGCGAAAGGCACTCGTGAGAGACATTTGAGATACAAAAAAGCGCACACAGCAGCCTCTCGTGGAATCGTGAAAATAAAAAACTGCAAAAACACGTACCTCCCGGGACGTATTTCGCGGTCTCCAGAAACGTCCACGGGACTATGTTTTCAGAATGAGACTGGGTTGCACAATTCAGAGAGAAATATATTTGATAACAGTGTTTGACATTGCTGAGCTTCCTCCTCAATAAAGGAGCAATAACGACTCCTGTTTTCTTGACCGAATAAATTAATTCTCTCATGATCTCCACACTTCCGTTATTCTGAACACAACCCTTTCAGAGCCAACAGCTTTATTGCGTTTCTATCACACTACTGCATTCACAAGTACAGCATTCGCAGAGCACAGATAGAAACTAGTGCTAATAACAGTGACTCACGAGCTTACACATTCTGTGCATGTGTGTCCGTGTTATAAGCTGATGTTTGTTTACTAACTGAATGTGAATTTGTGTGTGTTCCCAGTCTGGATCATGGAGAAGATAAGAGGATTACAGCAGGACCACGCAAATGTACGTCTACACACACACACACACACACGCATCTTTGAGTGTTGTTGTGTTATAAACGTGCCTCTACTTGTGTTCAGATGCCCGTTTCCTCACACTGGATTCAAACACAGCAAACGCTAAACTCATTCTGTCTGAGGAGAACAGAGAGGTGGAGTGTGTGTGGGAGGAACAGTCGCATCCTGATCACCCAGACAGATTTGATCATCTTCAGGTGTTGTGCAGAGAGAGTGTGTGTGGACGCTGTTACTGGGAGACTGACTGGAGTGGAGATCATGTGTGTATATCAGTGTCATACAAGAGAATCAGGAGGAAGGGAGACAGTGTTGAGTGTTTGTTTGGATATAATGATCAGTCCTGGAGTTTGAGCTGCTTTTCCTCCAGTTGCTCATTCAGACACAATAACACAGAGGCTAATCTCCCAGTACAGTCGATCAGCAGTAGAATAGGAGTGTTTGTGGATCACAATGCAGGAACTCTGATCTTCTACAACATCTATAAAGACACAATGAGCCCCATCCACTCAGTCCAGACCACATTCACTGAGCCACTCTATCCTGGGTTTTGGGTTTATCCTGGATCATCAGTGAAACTGTGCTGAAGACTGAGAGGCTGAGGAGAGATTTACCCATGTAAGAATGGCAAAATCTCTACATAATATCAGACCCTGAGAACTTATGGAATTTCATGAGAGGCAATAAAACATAAACTTTTTGATCTGAGAGGAAGTTCAGGAAACCAGCTGTTCAACTGTTCTATTCAAATCAACCTGAGACGGTTGACAATAGGCTGGAAACGCAGAGCTACACCTCACCAGGGGGGAATGCAAGAAAGTTCACCCTTCTCCTTTCACCTCAATCCCCCCTTCTTGACCTTTAAGTAACCTTCTGATCAGAGCACGTCACATAAAATGTCCATGGTTTTAATATGGTGTATCTTGTAGCCTTATATTCATGTTTGGTCTCATTTAAAATGTCTCTGTGTGATTGGTAATGTGGTCCAAATGTCACTGTAATATTTCGCTGGTGTATGTTGATTTGGTTTTTGGATAAAGTCTCTCCAAGATGCTCCCCCCTCTAGAGATGATTACCACCTCAAACTCACCAGGCAAGGGTCTCGGTGACGCTTCTATTATCTTGAATTTATGGCTGTTTGTTCTGAGTTGAGTATTTAAAGCAGGGGTCACCAAACTTGTTCCTGGATGGCCGGTGTCCTGAAGATTTTAGCTCCAACCCTAATCAAACGCACCTGAACAAGCTAATCAAGGTCTTACTAGTTATACTTGAAACACCAAGGCAGGTGTGTTGAGGCAAGTTGGAGCTAAGACAGGGACACCGGCCCTCCTGGACCGAGATTGGTGACCCCTGATTTAAAGGAAATGTTGACAAATATCACTGGGATCTTGTAGCCAAGACACCCCGTTGCAGCATCTCTGAGACTTATGCTGCAACGTACTTCTCTGGTCAGGTATGCATCTCTAACTCTTTGATTTATCTTTGAGTAATGGATGTTGTATTTTTACAGTGCCATCTCTGAATTGGCTTTCTGGTCGTTTCATTGTGTAGTTGGCATAATACAATTTTACCCGACAAATAAAATGTTAAGTTTTGATTCATTCCGAATTCTCTTGAAATCTTTTGTATCCAGTAGATTAAGTGGAGTCTTGCGCTACCTTGATGATTCGACATAATTAGATTCGATTCTAGGACACATTTGACTGTAGGAAGCAGAATGGCACGACAGCATGGAGATCTATAATCATCTAATCGCTGAAATTAGCAAGTTGTATGGAAGTGGCTAAATCTACTACTTTTTAAGGATATGAGTGAGCAGTTGGCAACCAGGCTATTTAAGTATTAGCTAACCCTACATCCTCTGACTAACTTCACAGTGTCGACATACTGTCAGTGAGAAGACACGCAACACTTGAAGACACGCTCGCATCACTTGACTGCGTGAGACCAATCGAGGATCAAAACAGGACCGCTCTGGACAGAAATTTAAAACATGGAGCAATCGCTCACTTTTTTTAATGTCTAATCAGCTTGTTTAATCCCGCCCCTTTTCGCAGCGCCGCACGACAGAATTTCGCCCACACAAAGCCCAATGTGACCGCAGCTTTAGACCTTGATTAGCTTATTCAGGTGCGTTTGATTAGGGTTGGAGCTAAAATCTTCAGGACACCTGCCCTCCAGGAACAAGTTTGGTGACCCCTGGGCTAATAGACTTCTACAGCCATAATCCTCTGCAGGATCAGTCAGAAGCAGTGAGATGACCGGGAGTCTCTTCTGTGTGTTCAGCTCAATTTTAGTCTCTGAGAGAATAAGTGTGTCAAATTGTAAATTTTCACTGCTGTGTTTGCACTTGCATGTGTTAAAAGAAAAACTTCTTTTTTGCTCCTTTTCTCTCATGTACACAATGTTTGCATGTTACGGTAAATTACACAATATGCTAATAACATGTTTTAAAGGCCAAAAAACTTGTAATCGCATATTTTATAAACAGAAAATTAATGTTTATTGCTCTATATAAACATGGTAATTACAGTTTAATGAAATATAAGCAGATAACCTGGGGCCTCATGTATCAACACTGCGTACGTACAAAAACTTTGCGTACGCCAGGTTTTATGCTCACGTTTCGTTTTACTAACGATGAAATGAACGTGGGAATGTGCGCTGGTCCACGCCAACTTCATGCCTGGCGTACGTGCATTTCTTGTGTGTGTTTGTTTTATTTCCATTGGCGACTCCTAGAGGCAGTTGTGTTAAATTGCACACTACAACGTATTTTTGAGCCGTGTAATGGCAGCTGTATGGGACGAGACCATCCGCATGTCTAGCAGGTATATAAGGTTTCCATACCATGCAGTTGACCAGTCAAACATTAAAGCGCAACTTGCAGCGATCGCCGGTTTTCCCAATGTAATCAGAGCGATCTACTGCACACACATTGCTATAAAGGCGCCATCTGAAGATGAATTTGCATATGTGAATCAGAAACATTTCCATTCAATAAATATGCAAGTAAAATATGATGCAGACTCTTGATTCCTACTTGTCTTCCTCGTGATGAAGAGTAGGCAAAATCTGATATGTAGTGGGGTAAAAAAAGAACGAGTTCGTCAGACGCTGGACTCGAACGCGTCAAAACACGTTACTATGCGCTTTACGAGCTACGCCACTCACGATGCTAAAGACACTGCAAAATTTTACACCTATACATCAGACTATTTCTTTTTTTAATCCACTCAGTGCGATGTTCAAACCCAACTGTGTTAACCGCGTCAGCTAAACTCTCACACTCTATTTTTTTCTTTTGTTATTAATTCCGGAGGACAGACTTGCAAATAACACCGTCTACCTCCAAAAGCAGCACCTCCGAATCACATTCTGTTCAAAGTTTCTCTTTTTGCTTGCTTTTGCCATTGCTTTTTTCGTTGGGTTCTGCCAAAGTAGAGTCATTAGCATATTCATATGGAGGAGGAGGCAGGGAGGGGTAGAGTTCGTGCATGTTGCGCTCAGTTTCACGTTCATTCGGATGTACAAAGAGAATATGCGTGTGATTCGGCGTACGCAGTGTTTCATACATCTGAATTTTTGTGCGTACGCGATGTTTTAGTATCTTTTCAACGCAAGTCTTCGTACATGAGGCCCCTGAGCTTTAGGTGTCAGAAACTCGGGGTAATTATAGCAGATTATCTCTACATATTAACTCCTGCAGAACAGGTCATGATTTAGGCTTAGATTATTACTTTATATCTGGGGTTATATACCTATGATCATCTTTATACTAACAATGTTTAATGAACAGAAGAAAAGAAAGACATTTAAAACTCCATATCAGGAAAGAGACTCAAACACACAGTCAAAAGTGTCTCAGAAAAGAGCTGATGAACCCTCATTGGTCTGCTTGAAGAGTTCTGCTCTGCTAAATCTGCCACGTCTGGATTAGTGATGGGAAGTTTGGATCATTTTACTGACTCGGATCTTTGAGTCTTGTTCATCGAGATGAACGAATCTTTTTTCGAGTCATTTCGTTCATTTGGTTCAATTTGCCAAAATATTATTAAAATGTTACGAATTGCTTCCAAACGCATCTACAACTAGCCCAAAAGGTTGATCAGATGACAAACAAGTCATAAATAGAATACTATAAGTAGGAGAAAATAAAAAGTCAATGTTTACCTGCTCTTTTTTCTCTGAAGGTATTTTCGTCTGTTTGCTCAGCTCACCTCTTCATGTCTTCAAATGTCAGTGGTTCGTTCACGTTACACTGACAGTCACATATAATCTTAACCAATGTACACAGTCTGAGCCGAAAGGAGCCATGATGATTAGTTCACCTTTCGAGTCTTCTGGTTCTTGAGTCGTTCGTTCATCACGTGATAGAATGACTCAAACCCGAGGACTCGAGAGATAAACGGATCAATTCTCTTTCCGACTCTAAACGCATATGATTGGCACGTGAGGAACAAATGACTCAAACCCGATAGAGGACTCGAGAGATGAATGGATCAATTCTCTTTCCGGCTCTAAACGCAAATGATTGGCTTCTGCCTTTCCGCGATGAACAACTCAAAAGACTTTAAATGAACAATACCACCTGCACAAATGTGCGCAGTCTGCACACGCTCGGATGAACGAATCACTCCCTGAGAGGACTCGTAGTTCCCGAGTCATATTGAAGACTCGTTCAAAATGAACAAATCGTTCAAGAACGACCTATCACTAGTCTGGATGCTCCTGATCGTTTCTGTAGTTCTCTTTATCGATGAAGATCATCAAGGATAAACCCATGTTGCTCCAGTGGCTGATCGTGCGCTGCTGCACAATGATTATAACCTGCTCTTGTGGGATGCATTGGTGGACAACTGATAACATGGGCCACATTTCAATCAAATCTATATTGTCTGAGCAGCACTGAAGGATTGTCGGTGCCAGTGACAGTCAGGCTGATTTCTGTTCAAAGCTGGATGGACAGATTTGAGGAAGATGGCCACCTCATAACACTTCCTGAAGGAAAAGTCTGTCTGTGAATGTAAAGTGACTGTAGGCTATCGTGACTCTCCTGCGCTGCGTCCCCTAGTAGACTGATCTCCATCTGGCCTTGTAGTGCTGTCTGTGTCTGCAAAAGCTCAATATTTGTCTTTCTCAGATACTTTCAGATGTTTTCAGACTGTTTTACTTTAGATGTCTCCTAACTCATACTTAAAGATTAAGCCTTTGTGGTGGTTTTCTTTGCCTTGTTGTATAACGTGGTTCATGTATCACTTCTGGTAACTCATCAGGATGAACTTGTGGGTTTGATGTCCCAGCTTTCTGAACTGGCAGATCATCGAAAAGATCATCCGAAATCCATTCATTTTGTCTTTCTGAAGACCTTGATGGTAACAGGTGGTCCACATGTACTGTAACTTGCAGATGTCCCACTTCAACACAGTAAGTCACAGTAAGTCTGCACTTCAATATCATTCCTAGGTGGTTGCCTACGCGCTTAACTCTGAGTTGGTCTACTCAAAGTTGATTTATCTAACTCAGATCGGCTGTTCTGAAACTGAAAACCCTGAGTTTTTAATCTCACGGTAAGACAACTCAGACTTCAAGTTTAAACTCAGAGTTGGTTGAACCTCTTTACTGAAACAGGCCCAATGTTAGATTTTGCTGTATTTGGCTTAACCATTCTTGGGTGGCTTGCCAATGTGTAGATGACTTTAATACATCAAATAAGTAAGCTGACCAAAGTTCTTACGGGGAGAAGATTTTATTGAATAGTGCAGTTCCTCAGCAGTGATGTTAACTCGTTGGTAACTTAACCCAAAGTACTGTCTGTGAGACACTACTTTATAACAAAGGATGTAACCCCCCGGAAATTACCCAACTCCTGTGGTTGGGTCACAACTTTTGAGTTCCTGTAGGTCATTTGGTTCACACCTTTTCAGATGCCGATACTCAACATACAGAGTTACTCTGCATTCTTGCAGCCCGGTAGCTGGTACTGGGCTGTGACCCCTAATCTACTCTACAAAACAGTCAAAATCTTCACCCCTCTTCAGTTATTGAGTTTTCAGGTGTTCAAATGGTTAATTTCCATTAACTTGATATGTTTTCAAGAGTTCACACTTGTTTGGCATGCTGTCACGGGAGAGACCTAAGCTCATAAAAAAGTTTGAGCTCAGGTAGATCTCGATGAACTGCCCTGTATGGTTCTGTTCTAATGACAGATATAGGGATGGCTAAAGAGTGATATATGGCTTACTAAGAGCTCGACTATGGTGCCAATTTATAATATTCAGTTTACCTAGGTCGCGTGTTTTTGGACTGTGGGGGGAACGAAGGGGAAACTCGCGTGAGCACGGTAAGAATGAGCAAACTCCACACAGAAATATCAACTGGTTCAGTAGGGACTTTAACCAGAGACATTCTTGCTGTGAGGCAACAGTGCTAACCACTGGGCTGCCATGGTGTCCAATTTAAAAAGGAGGTGGTGTAGGGGTGGGAGGGGGATTCTTCAAGATGAAGCTAACTGAGTAAGAAACTCTGGATATTTATAGTGAGTTAGGAATCATCTGAATGGTGAATCATGTGATAGCTAATGCGGTACCAGCCGTTGACAATCATAAGCATATGATCCTCTGGAAAGTAGTTTATAAATAAACTTCACTGAATGAACAGCCAAACTGTACCCGTGTTTTTGTGGACAAGGCCTTAATTTTGAGGAGTCTGCTCTCCAATGTGAAGCTTCATATGAGCGCTGAGGCTTCTTTTACGTTTAAAGCCCTTTCCACACTCACTGCATCTAAAACGCTCTCCTGAGTGAATCTTCATGTGTTTCTTAATGGAGTCTTTGCGTGTGAGACTCTTTCCACACTCATCACATGTGAACACTATGGTTCCAGTCTGACCATCTATGTGGTTTGTGAGGTTAGCTTTGGTTGTGAAGCTCTTTCCACACTGAGCACATACAAACGGCTTCGCTCCTGTGTGACCTATCATGTGGTGATTGAGTGTGCTCCTATATGGGAAACTTTTACCACACTTTGCGCATGAGTAAGGTTTCTCTCCAGTGTGAATCCTTGTGTGGATAACAAGGTTTTGTTTATGAGCAAAATTTTTCCCACACTGTGTGCAAGTAAAATTTCTCTCTCCATCGTGAGTTCTCATGTGGCCTTCAAGGGTGCTACTTTGCTTATAACTCTTTCCACACTGAGGGCAAGAGTAAGGCTTCTCCCCAGTGTGAATTCTCATGTGCACTGCCAAGTTTCCTGTTGTACAGAAGCCTTTCCCACACTGTTGGCATGTGTACGGTCTCTCCCCAGTGTGAAGTCTCATGTGCACTGTTAAGTTTACAGCATTATAGAAGCCTTTTCCACACTGTTGGCACGTGTACGGCCTCTCTCCGGTGTGAATTCTCATGTGCACGGTTAAATTTCCTGTATTATAGAAACTCTTTCCACACTGTTTGTAGGTGCAGGTTTTCTTCCTAGTATGAACTTTCATGTGATCATCAAGCTTTGGTTTTTGACTGAAACTCTTTCCACACTGTTTACAGCTGAAATTACACCTAGATTTGGATTTCCGAGGTCTTCCGCGTGATGAAGTCTTCTTAGTCAGTGTGGGTTTTTCATCAGTCGTCATGTCTTGGGGTTTCTCAAACTGCTGTTTCTCTTCCATTTCATTCCATTGAAGAGTCTCTTCTTTCAGCACCATCAGGTCTTAAAAAAAAAAAGTTCACTTTAGTATGAAGGCACAAAACGACAAGCATAAAATGGATGTTTTCACCCAAATATTAAATTGACCTCACCATTTACTCTCCGTCATGTGGTTTCAAACATTTCCTTTAAATGGTGAGGGTATTTTCATTTCTGCATCAACTATCCCTTTAAAGGGTTCCTATTATGATCCTTTTTTTACAAGATGTAATAGGTTTCGACTCAAAATGAGATCACATACCTGGCAGAATGTTTAATTTTGGGGGTCAGAGGACAACCAAGCTTTCTTGCCTTTGTACATGTCCTGGGGCTTAGCTGAAGACCTACGTGGTGATATTTTATATACCCGACAAGATGCAGAAATGCCATCTAAAAAGGTGACCTGCTGTTTGTCCAATTAGGGACAGTGACGACGTAAATATATTAATAATAATGTTAACCCGGGGTTTGCGAATGTATAATGTCTGTTAATGAACACCCAGGATGATTTTTTTTAACCCCAGGTATAGCATGAGCAGTGTGGAACGTGATCACAGAGAACCCTGGATTCTGTTTATCCAAGGTAAAAATGACCCAGGGTTAACAATTTGAAGTGTGAAAAGCCCCAAGAATACTCAGCATCAGCTCTCAGGATAACCAGAGCACAATGACAAACAGCGACATTCAAAAATTGTCCATCATGTCATAGTAGTGACCTTTTTTAAAAAAGGAGGTTAAGTGTAAACTCAGAGTATGTTAACCCTGAAATGAGAGAAACTCTGGGTTTTCCTTTTCAAAATGGCAGGTTTGTCAAACTGGACAAAGCATGGTAAGTCAAGCCTGTTTCTGAAAGAGAGTTAACTTTAACTCAGAGTCTGTTACTGTGGTCAGTTACTCTGTGAACCTAACCTGGTCAGGAGCAGGTTTTTTTTCCTCAAAACTCTGAGTTTCTGTCGGTCTCCTCCCCTTTTTTAAAGACAAAGCGGTATTTCTCGCTTAGCCTTACATTTCCAGCCACCTTTTTCAATGCTCATTTTGGAGATGCGAATAAAAAACGATTAATGGAAACGTCATGATGCACATAACTTTTGAAAATACGCATAAAAAAAACACGCATAACTGAGTAGGATAAACTTTTAATCGATAGAAAAGATGCGCCTTAACTACGATGGAAACACTTTTACTGAACAAGTTCCAGTATGTGCATTAGAGGTGGGCGATATGACCTAAAATTAATATCACGGTATTTTTCATCTTTTGAACGGTGACGGTATAATATCATGGTATTACTTTCAATAGCAAAATAATATACATCTCAAGGAAGAACAGACAAAGGAAAGTCTCACTTCTATCGCTCTTTAAAAGTTTCGGTTTGGGCCATTGTAAATGCTCAGTCTCGTTATGAGCTGATCTTCATTTCTCTGTGTCGGTGGAATAAAGCAGGCGAGTCAGCCGCACCAATTTATGAGCAGACAGAGCAGGATTCTCGCGATGACCACCAGCGCAATTCCGCTCTTTGTTATGAGCCGTAGTTTCAGTGTAAACTTAGTAAAGGTGAGTTTCTTTGGCGATGACGTGTACAGTGTTAGATTTTATATTTAGCGGACATTTGCGCTGAACACGCGGTGAATGCAACGCATCGAGATTCGGGCACCTTCTCCGAAAACACTCGATTGATCTCAGCTGGCGGATCAACATTTACCTCATGTCATGATCGCTGTCATCTGCGCCATTATTATTATTATTATAACTTTAGGTGAGGTTTGCAAACCTGTGCACTTTTCACTCTTCAGCCGTTTGCATTTCCTGCAGTAACAAAAGCTCCCTGTTATCTGACAGCGGGAAGCGTTGAGTGACTGACAGCTAATATGAACCAATACAGCAGCAGGGTAGAGTGATTCAGCAAGTTTTTAGAGAAAATCAAATCAGATTGCACTACAACCATTATATACAGACACACAAATGCTCCCAAATATATTATGAGGGCGCGTAGATTACATTTTGGGCGCTCATGCGACGAAAATGGTTGCAATTCCGAGCCCTGTAGTATAAGGACAGGTATTCAGACCGCAACTGAACGTTTGAAGAAAATTGAATGCCTTATTATTTAGAATTAGCTATTATTGATGTAAATGCAGCCGTTCAAGGCGCATAATTGATTTATTACGGTATTGACGGTATTAGAAAATCCATGTCGTGGCGCAATTTCACACCGGTGATGACTATGACACTGGTGTACCACCCACCCCTAATGTGCATTGAAAAAAGGTTTGTTATAAGAGATCATATGATGATGAAAATGTGTGTGAATGAACAAACCAGCAGGCTGAGCACATTGTAACACATCTGAAATGTTGTTTTGGTCATTCTAAAACGCCTTAAGCATTTCAGTATTAGTGTTATTATATTATTATTATTATTGTGTTCTCCGAGTCAAACGGCTTCAAACAGCACCATGCGTTAATTGTGTGTCAGCATCGTCTTCTGAAGCGCGAGTACATTTATTAAATAAAGAAAAGATTCACGCAGCTTCTGCTACCGTAGTAAATTCTGCTTTTACTGTTGATATTTGGCGCCAGTTAATCAGGAAGTGATGATTTTGTTCTGTTTAATTCATTGGATGTAAACGCTGCTTTATTCGCAAGTCTTTTATGTGATATTCCAGTTTTGCACATACATTTTATTCACATTTTTGGATGGAAACATAGCTATTGCCTACATTTCAGTCACACAACGAACAAAGTCACGTATGAGAATGGCTTGTCCTTTTCTAATGAATAATTAGCTTAAATTCACAGACCTTCGACCTGTACTGTAACTAGACTAATGGGATTATTATTTGTTCTAAAAGCTATTGTTTAGTTCTGCTTACATTCTAAATGTCATATCAACCTCTACCACTCGATCAGTGATTAAGGCAGACACACAAGTGCACTTTTAACACTATTAAAACTGATCAACGTGTGTAAAAGTGGGAACCATAAATTAAACACTACCACTGAACATTAAGCTAAGGTTATCTGCATTCTTGTTTTGTCAGATTTGTTGGAGAAACTATGCAGTAGCCTAATTTATGTAATTTAATGCGATTACATCTGAAATAGCTTCAAAATTACGGCCAATTCCCGACTTTTTCAAGTGAAAATTTAATAAACGTCGCACATTTCATTACTTTTTTCATTTTACTTAAATATTTAAATACTTTAAATCGCGCATTAACTTGAGCAGCTGTGTTTTCACGCTAACTGTCTTTGTTTCACTGATGCAGTGGTGTTGCTTTTTTAAATATATGCTCATATTTGCTATAACTTTGCACGAGCACATCAAGTTCAGCTGGAGACAGGAATGCTGATCTCTTTGTTAAGATGTTGCCATGGTGACTCGTAATATCTGCGCTCCATTGATTATGCCTTTTTATAGTTGCGGTGTGCGCGCTTAACACTGAGCTTAAAATGAGATTAAAGGCTTAAATAGGTTAATTAAGTTATCTAGGCAGGTTATGGTAATTAGGCAAGTTATTGTATAATGATGGTTTGTTTTGTAGACTATCGAAAAAAATAATTCACCTAAAGAGGCTAATAATTTTGTCCCCAAAATGGATTTGGAAAACTGCTTTTATTCTAGCCAAAATAAAACAAGTAAGACTTTCCCCTGAAGATAAAATATTATCAGACATACTGTGAAAATTTCCTGAATCTGTTAAACATCATTTAGGAAATATTTTTTAATATTTAAAGGGGGGCTAATAATTTTGACTTCAACTGTACCGTAGAAACAATATAGCAGAACATTTTGGCAGTTTTAAAACCTCGACTTTTCCAAACCGCGGTATACTTTGAAAGCGGTTATCGTCCCATGCCTAAGCAACATAACACTGCTTTTAGGATCTTAAAATTATTTCTTTAAAAAAAAAAAGTCTCAAAAAAAGATTCCAATGGCGCCGCCTGCTGGTACGTGAAGAATATGGTCAATATTCTGAGAATTGCTGACGAACTTTACACTCAAATGTGTGCATATCATCAGCATGCTGTAATCCATTTCTTAAGCAGCAGAAGTCTTTTAGACTAGTTTGTTGGCCAGTTGTAGTCAGTGCAATGTTAAACGTTTTTGTTCCACTATAATTTGTTCGTTCTGTCTCACGTCGTCCCACAGCAACATCATATAGTTTAGAATACTGTACAATGTTTTATAATAATTAATTACTTTAGTGTCCATTATATTCAGCATGTTTAAAATTGGGGGCGTCCACGCTTTCTGACATACTTTAAACCAGGGTCTCTGCAGGTTTCACCAAGTTAAATTTAGGATTTTTAAAGACATTTTTAAGACCTTTATGAATTAAATTTTAGACTCAAAGCGCTAAAGGCTAATGTACTTTTCAAATGGCCCAGATGGAAAAGACTTTAATTTACCTTATCAAAAAAATTATAATTTAATAAATTGAATAATACAATAATTTAAAAAATTACAATCTTATATATATTTCTTAGCAAAAGATTTTAAATATTGTGTTGAAACAAGCAAGCTCTACTTGTTTCCATACACTTTTTCCAAACAAACTTTCTTTAAAATAATTAAAAACAAATGAACGAATGTTTTAAAAGATTTAAAAACTATAAGAAACTAAATCTATGCACAACAATCTGTCCAGGTCGATGTTCTCAGGAGTAAATACATGGAGCACGTTTAAACAAATGTTATTGTAAGGAAAATAATGAAACTATTATGATAAATAGAGTTAAAATTACCTTTTTGAATGAAAAGTTTAAGGTTTTATTGAGATGGATTGTTGGTGATTGTATGGGTTTTGGCCAGATTGGGTAGCAAAACATAAACAAAGTAAAATGAAGACTTGTTTTAAAAAAGATTTAAGACCTACAACACAATATTTCAGTAAATTTAAGACCCTGCAGAACCACAATAGCCCTGGTAATTAGTTATTATAATAATGATGTCATTCTAACTCAGATACTATCTGTGAGAACTAGTAACAACTACTAGAAACAAGTTTAAACCTATAAAGAAGTTTGCAAATATATGCAAATAGAAAGTACTAAGCCAACACTATCACTGTAATGGCAGATATCTTCTATGAGAATACTGTAGGTCAAATATCATCAGCTCAGTTAAACTTTTTTTAACATATATATATATATATATATATATATATATATATATATATATATATATATATATATATATATATGTGTTAAAAAAATAATCAAAACCAGAATGAAGAATATGGTGGTATAACCTATACACACACCACTTGCACGTTAGTAGTACAATATGTATTTTGTATAAAAAGTAATCAAATGAAGATAGCTGTAGTGCTTCAATGTGCTGTTGAGTACTGGAATTAGCATGTAAGCTAATGTCAACCCAGGCTCATTCTGAGAACGTAGTCCCGGGGACGTTTCTGGAGGCCGCGAAATGCGTCCCGGGAGGTACGTATTTTTGCAGTTTTTGTTTTCGCGAGTCCGCGAGAGGCCACTGTCTGCACTTTTTTTCCGCGCCGTTCTTGCGTAAACCCGCCGGAGGCCGCTGTCGAACGACCTTCCGCCTGTCTGCCTGGATGACAGAATGATTGACCGCGCGACCAGCCAACCGGCTGACCCACCCTCCTCCGTTCCTTAAACCCAACTAACGACGATTCACAAAAGCCGTCCAGAAAAAGAAAAGCCCTCGTCTAATTTTTACCACGTTTTCGGATTTTGACCACATTCTCACCCTGTGATGAACTTGTTCGCTTCATTTTTTGGATTTTGTTTTTGTTTTCTTACCTGATTTCTGGAACCGCTCTTCCCCGAACTCGAACCCGGTCGTCGTCGTGGTGGTGGTCAGCCCCTCTCTGCGCCTCGAGTCCGCCAGAGTACACGAAGAGCTAACCGGACAAACTGGTTGCAGCGGGAAAGCCCTCCACACGGAGGCGAGTGGCCGGCCGGCAAGCGCCGAAGGGAACGGCATCACACCGCCCCGCAGCGTTCACTTAAAAAATATGAAATGCAACCGTACGTATCCCCGGCTACGTATTTCGCGGTCTCCAGAAACGTCCCCGGGACTACGTTCTCAGAATGAGCCTGGGTTGGCTAATGTTCTTATTGACAATAAGCGACACAGGGTTACCCACGCTACTTTATTTGTGTTGCTGCAGGAGTTCTCATAATGCATCTATAAAAGGTAACCAGAAAGTTTCATTGTTATGATAAAAAGAAGTTTTTGTGTCAAATTCTACAAAATAAATGTATAGCATTTTAATACCAAACTCTTCATTTGTTACCCACATCACATCAAGACTTAATATAGTCAAAAAAAATCTCATAATCCGACACAGTCAATGTCATAACTGGCAATGACTTTGTGTAGTCTGAACAGGGCTGTGGGGAGTCAGTCATTGCTTTATCCCGAGTTCTAGCCCAGAGTTTCATTTGCCAACAGGTTTTGTGAAATTACAGACAAAAAGCCCAAAATTGGAGGCAAATCGATGCTCGTTCACACGATCAAACAATGTGAATGATCAAAAACGGTAGGTGACTTATTGCTGAGACACGCAAATATTTGTTATGCTAATTATCTGGAAACGTCCTCGACTAACAATCCTTAATTGTTCCCTGCATCTCCCCGAATATTTCCTCCTCCCTAATCTTTTTTCTTTTCAGAGCTGACCATTTGAACAATTGGCAAGTGTGCACAAATATATGGAGGAGTTATTTTGCGTTCTTGTAGCCCAGTAGCAACTCTCACAACCTGGTACTGGGCTGTGAGCCCTGATCTACACTACAAAACAGTTACTAAAAATCTTCCCCCTTTTCGGTTATTGAGTTTAAATCTTCAGGTGTTCGAAGGGTTTCATTCTCACTAACTTACCTTGAATACACCCACGTTTGGGGGACAAGGCCTCCATTTTGAGGACTCTGCTCTCCATTGTGAAGCTTCAAATGAGTGCTGAGGCTTCGTTTATGTTTGAAGTCCTTTCCACACTCTCTGCATCGAAAACGTTGCTCTCTTGAGTGATTTCTCACGTGTTGCTTAATGGAGTCTTTACGTGTGAGACTCTTTCCACACTGATCACATGTGAACACGATGGTTCCGGTGTGACCATTCGTGTGGTTCATGAGGCTAGCTTTGGTTGTGAAGCTCTTTCCACACTGAGAACATACAAACGGCTTCTCTCCGGCGTGACTTATCATGTGGTATTTGAGCGTGCTTTTACATATGAAACCTCTACTGCACTCTGTGCATATGTAAGGTTTCTCTCCAGTGTGAGTCCTCACGTGGATAACAAGGTTTTGTTTTTGAGGAAAACCTTTCCCACACTGTGTGCAAGTGAATGTTCTCCCTCCATTGTGAGTTCTCATGTGGACTTCAAGGTTGCAATTCTGCTTAAAACCCTTTCCGCACTGACTGCAGGTGTAAGGCTCCTCCCCAGTGTGAGTTCTCATGTGCACTGCTAAGTTTCCCGTATGATAGAAGCCTTTCCCACACTGCTGGCATGTGTACGGCCTCTCTCCGGTGTGAATTCTCATGTGGGCTTTGAAGCCATGAATTTTAGCAAAACTCTTTCCGCACCGTTCACAGGTGTAAGGTTTCTCCCCTGTGTGAACTCTCATGTGAATTTTAAGATTTGGCTTTTGGCAGAAACTCTTCCCGCACTGTTCACAGGTGTAAGGTTTCTCCCCGGTGTGAATTCTCATGTGGACTTGAAGGTTTTGTTTCCGATTGAAACCGTTTCCGCATTGACGACAAGTGAAGTTACACTCAGATTTGGATTTCCGAGGTCTCCCGCGTGATGAAGTCTTTTTAGCTAGTGTGGGTTTTTCATCAGTCGTTGTGTCTTGGTGTTTCTCTTTCCTTTCATCTAGTTCATCAGCCTCTTCTTTCAGCACCATCAGCTCTTAAAAAAAGCCAGAGGTTAACTTTAGTATGAAGGCACAATGCGACAAGCATGAAATGGATGTTTCACCCAAAAATGTAAACAACCTTACAATATATTTATTATTTACGCTTTAACGCCATATCAGCAGCATCGGCTATATTCATGGCTAAAGCATATACTAATAAATATACAATAAATAAGTAGCAACAACACTGAAGAGTCATATACAATCTTTTAGGTTGATTAAAGTATTATAAAATTCCTCAAGAAGGCACCTTAAGCATTTCACTTAAAATATTTCCCGAATAAAAACGTTTTCTAACCGTACGTTCACACCGAAAGCGGCGAGAGCGCCAAAGTAGCCGGAAGTCAATTCATTTCGAATAAGAGCAGGCGGCGAGGACTAGCGAGGTGCATCTTCGCCGGTGTGGGCGTCGAGGAGAGTCGAAATCAAGTTAACTTTATGGTAATGAGCTATGACACGGTTTGGTGGCAAGCGGTAAAGTCTCGATCGCATTTGCGGCCGGCCGGAAGTGCGATATGCACATTAATTAGGCAGCATTTTTTTACGACACTGTATAACAATAACTAATATTTTTACAGTACTGTGACGGTTGGGTTTAGGGTTGGGGTGGGCGTTAAAAAAATACAATTTATTATGTAATTTAATAGATAATATAAACAATACTCGGTAATACAACTGTTTTTACGTTACTGTGACGGTTGGGTTTAGGGTTGGGCGTTAAAAAATACAATTTATTATGTAATTTAATAGATAACAAACAATACTCGGTAATACAACTGTTTTTACGTTACTGTGACGGTTGGGTTTAGGGTTGGGGTAGACGTTAATAAATTACAATAAATGGTAAATTTGCTAAATAATTATCATTAACTTCCGGCTCTAATGTAGCCGATCTAGCAACAACCGCGGCAAGCAATCAGCATGAAGAAGTCCACTGCTTGAGAGGATTCCAGAGAATAGAGACCTGTGAACTTTGCTTCTGACCACAGTTGTTCCCAAGGGTTTGATTATTGCGGTCGCCGGATTTCCAATTATTTACAATGTTTTCTTACAGGAACATGCGTTAAATAAGTTACTGTTGTGCATTATTGTTATATATATTTCTCTTTAAAAAAGCGGGCAGTACTGCTGCTTCAGGATATTTCAGACATATGGACACACATTGGATAATATAGCGGAGCAAAGCCACACCACATGCAGCTTGATCTTCCATTGTTGAATGAATTTGATAAGTGCACTACATTTTCATGTTTTATGCAGGAATCTGATATATATGCTACAACGGCCCCATTGAATGCGAGATCAATGTAGCGAATTTTGACGCTCTCGCCGCCGGAGCTGAAGGCAGACAGCGGTGTCGCCAGGGCGCCCAGAGCGACCTTTGACGCTCTCGCTGCCTTCAGTGTGAACGCACAGTAAAATACACATTCTATTAAAATGTGAAACATTCTTACACAAGTCACAGATTGTTTTTCCCCTTTCAATAAATATGCGTGTGTAAGTCTTGAGTGTTAGTTTCTGCATCTCGTATGTACTACCTGGTCATGTCTATTTTCAAAACTAATTTCTTTCATTTACCAATTAACTACCTTCATACAATTTGTTACTTCTACATTCATCCCATTTGCCATTTCTCATTAATATACATTACCATATATTCTGTAAGGCTTGAAGCTTACGCTGCTATTCGGAACCAATAATCGTAAACAGAAAGCAGTTGAAGGATGGCGTCTTTAAATTAATTCTTCACTGACTCCATTGTAATTATTCTGTTTCCATTAAAGTTATCATCATTGATAAACAGAAAGAATCTCAACGCCTTATAGCAGGCACAGTTGTTTATTAAGTTACACGTTTCATTCTACTGTCGGTATATTTAAACACACTCACATACTGTATAGAGAAACTTAGCTGTAACATATATACGCGCAGGGAGACGCGGAGTAAAAGCCATTCTCCCAGATCAACAGTTAGCAACACTTACCTTCTTACACCCTGAGTAAAGCATTGTCAAACATGAGTGAAACACCAACCCCCAAAACGAGAGAAGCACATGAACGTACTCTCCTCAGGCCATGACTCAACAATAGTAAATAGATTGTATATTGAAATAAATCAATGTCTGATTTCATCACTGCAACGCTGAAGTCATAATCTGTCAAATGACACCAAACATGACAAAGTTTTATGAAGGAAGATCACGAGCAGATGGTTACTGCAAGCAAATGCAGAGATGTGTATTGGAGCTGTGAGGAACTCTGGTATTCTTGCTTTAGTGCATGTCCTCAGGCTTAGCCAATCACATGGCAGCAACTCAATGCATTGAAGCATGTAGACATGGTCAAGACGATCAGCTGCAGTTCAAACCGAGCATCAGAATGGGGAAGAAAGGAGATTTAAGTGACTTTGAATGTGACATGGTTGTTGGTGCCAGACGGGCTGGTCTGAGTATTTCAGAAACTGCTGATCTACTGGGATTTTCACGCACAACCATCTTTAGAGTTTACAGAGAATGGTCTGAAAATAAGAAAATATCCAGTGAGCGGCAGTTCTGTGGGCGCAAATGCTTTGTTGATGACATAGGTCAGAGGAAAATGGCCAGACTGGTTCAAGCTAGATAGAAAGGCAACAGTAAGTCAAATAACCACTCGGTACAACCGAGGTTTGCAGAAGAGCATCTCTGAACACACAACACATCCAACCTTGAGGCGGATGAGCTACAGCAGCAGAAGACCACACCGGGTGCCACTCCTGGAACTGAGGCTACAATTCACACAGGCTCACCAAAATCGAACCATAGAAGATTGTAAAAACATTGCTCCGTCTGATGGGTCTCGATTTCTGCTGCCACATTCGGATGGTAAGGTCAAAATTTGGCATCATCAACATGAAAGCATGGATCCATCCTGCCTTGCATCTATGGTTCAGGCTGGTGGTTGTGGTGTAATGGTGTGTGGGATATTTTCTTGCCACACTGTGTGCCCATTAGTACCAATTAAGCAAATCATCACAGACTGGTTTCTTGAACATGACAATGAGTTCACTGTACTCAAATGGCCTCCACCGTCACCAGATCTCAATCCAATAGAGCACCTTTGGGATGTGGTGAATTTGGTAGATTCGCATCATGGATGTGCAGCCGACAAATCTGCAGCAACCGTGTGATGCTCTCATCACCAAAATCTTTAAGGAATATTTCCAGTACCTTGTTGAATCTATGCCATAAAGGATTAAGGCAGTTCTGAGTGCAAAAGGGGGTCCAACCCGGTACGAGTGAGGTGTACCTAATAAAGTGGCCAGTGAGTGTAGTTTAGAATGGTGTACGACGTTTTACGATTAATCCATTTCATTCAGGACGTTTAAAATAAGGGGCACCCACATTTTTCGACATACTGTTAACACAATCGTTCTGGTAAGAACTTGCCCAATACTGGCCGAGGTTTAAACCCATAAATTTATTGTGACATGTAAACGGCAAGTAATAAGTCAACATCATCGACATTTAAGAAAAACAGTAGCACTAACCTTAAGAAGGTAGAGAAAAACGGGAGACTATGAGCATTGCTAGGCATATTTTAGGGGGGCTGTACTTTATATTTCTACTCGGCGCCCCTGAAACTTTTACGATTAGCTTATGAACTGTACACTCAATTATCGCCTCAGTCCCCTTTAAATTTGATAAGAAAACGACGGCAGAATTCAGCTCCTCCCCGTCTTTTGTTTTTCATTCGATCAGCAAACCACAGCCGTGGACAGCGAGAGAACGAGGTGTGTGTTTATCGATAAATCGTTATAATATCCGCTTATTTGCAGTTCTTTGATATAGATAACCTTGTATCACCTGTATCCCAATATCACAGAGGAGCAGTGGGGTTTTCTCGGCGTTCTCCTCATCAGCACACGTTTCCTCCAGCAAAAAATGAAACTCTTAACGAACATTTGGCTATTTTTATATTTCAAAATGAACTACCAATATTAAACACTTTGCAGTTCGTGTGGCATTAACTATACCATACAGTCTTACACAGAAAGGGTTAAACACAGTGACAGAAGCACTTGGAGAATGTACTCGTTTAAACTGAGTCACTGACAGAGAAACAAACAAGTGTCGTCTAGTATTAAAAAAAACAACTTATTATTTATTATTATCATTCAGATCGTGAAATATGTGAATTAGCCTGTAAGTTTAAACATACATATGTGTGAAATTTAATTATAATATGGCAGTTTTATTTCTTTAATACATGGAAACAAAAAAAAACACACACTTGAATATAGAAAGTGGATTTTACTACAGTAAACAAGGGGGTTGAGCCTATTTGGCTCATTCAGAACTCAAATGGCTGTGCCTGTCTATGTAATACAGTGGAATACTAGTATACAACCCATATTACACAAACATTTTTAAGTGTATTACTATTAAATTACTACATATAAATGTAATATTAGGCTTATAGGAGCCCTTAGATGGAAATCCTAAAAATCGCCCCTGTGGGAGACTAATAATACATAAAAGAATGACAAAAGACACGAGAACAAGTGACGAAATAAACTCATTCCTCTTTCAATGAGTGCTCGTGTGCATTTAGGAGAACTAGGCAGCACACTCAGGGCTGCAAGATGGATCTAATTTAGTATTCTTATTATTAAAATATATCTGAATGAGGATCAGATGACTGAGTTGGTCTTTGAGAATGAAAATCAACCTGTTTGTTCCTGCAGATCTTCCTGTTTGACTGTGAATGTGTCTTCAATCTTCACATCTTCACTCTCCTCTTTAATAAACGCCATCTTTATAACAGTGTGGAGATCAGTCGCTTCAGCAGGAGTTTTTCTCTGTGTTTGGACACTTAATCCTGTTTAAAATAAACAAAACAATAAAAATGTCCTGTTTAAATTAATAAAACAATGAACAGAAACAAAATAACTTCTCTTCAACATTGATGAAATTAACAAAAAATATATATTAATAATAATAATAATCAGGTAAAAAGTCAAAGTAAGAGGAAAATTTTCACAAATGACCTGAATTGAGGTAACGTTGGTTTTATATTTGCACTTTAACCTTCTTGATATAATTTCTGAAAAGTATTATTTGCAAATGACTATTAAAGTAAAACATGTTCACAGTCAATTAAATAGTGCTAATGTTGTTTTGAAGTCATATTTACATGTGATTTCAGTCTGAATATTCAAATTACCACGGTAAACAATGTATGGAGCTGTCACTGAACGAATGTGTGAATATAAAACCAACTTTACCTCAATATAACCTGATACTAACTAGTACTCAATTTCTTATAGTGATGAATACTTTGAATGGATTGACATTATGCTAATTAATAAATTAAACCTTCATTAAAACACTTATTACACACTTTTCTGTTACTTTATTCAAACAATAGCCCTCATTACTGTGAGTAAAATAATACCACGTTTTATAAAGGGTTAAACATTTTCAACAACAGGTTTTGGCGTCGGACATTTTAATGAAACTTAAACACTAACATTACATCAACCTGAAGCTTTAATCACTCGGTTTATAGCTACGCAAAAGTTTAAAAACACAAACCTTTCTCCAGTTGAATTACAAAGTGAGAATCGCAGCTCAAGAGTGGCGCCGGCTTATGACGTCACACCGCCACGCCAAAATAAGAGTCTTTTTGTTTAGCCGTTTTTGCCACTTTGCTGTTGCGCAGTCATGATTTATTGATACATTTCTGCATCGTTTTCCACTTTACACAACATATCTGCTCTCTCACTCACATAGACACACATATTCAGTATTTGAAGTTGATCAAAATCGTTAATCTAAACATTTAAAGACAAGTTTGAAATCCACTTCATGATGACTTGCATGTCTAAAACACATTGCTTTCTATTAATGAGTCCAAATCTCATCCTCGTAATTAAGGCCTCATCTTTCCTATTTCTACAACTTTGTAGGTTTTCTGTATTTCACGTTTCCTGCTATTCTGTAGCAGTATCTTCAGTACTAATATTTAACTTCCACTGAATTCAAAGGAAAGTGGGTATGGAAAGGATTAGTATAATGAACAGGAGAAAGGATGTCATAATAACATGATTACGAATAGGTCACTCTGCTTTAAATCAGTTTTTATTTAAAATGGGAAAGCCTGAAGACGCTAACTGTGAAAGATGTGGTCTCCCTGAAACGATATCTCATGTGTTAATGGAATGGATTATTACACTGAAATTAAAGATTAGCAAAGACATGTGTATTGCTTTGGGGACTGAAAAGGTCTTTGTGCAGCATATCATCTCCAAACCAATGGACTTGAAGAATGGTGGTAGGACCAGGATCACACCTTGGAGCCAGGCCTGGCATTGAGGCTAGCATGTGAACACTGTTGCGGCGTCAATCCCCACTGAAACAGGCTGGAAACAACCCGAAGGAGCAATGAGGGACCATCCTCCTGTAGACCCACTTCCAGCAGGAGGAACCATATGGGAAATGTGGATCGGGCAGTTGGCGAAGTCTAGGGTCATGTTGACATGGAAACTCCTAATGTCATTATGAAAATTTTTTGAATCAATGCAACTATTTGGTTCTCTTAATATTTCCTTTCTACCTTGAAGATCACCCTGCTGTCACGTCCCCGGCTCATTCCTGCTTCTCCAATCATCATTCTCCCTCACCATCTCATTCCATCAGCTCCAATCATCGCTGTCCTTCACCAGCCACCTCATCACCCCCGAGCACTATCACCGGAGTTCTAATGAGACACACCTACACCAGCAATCACCACCCCCTATAAAGACTCCCCGTTTCCAGTCGTACAACGGCTGGAATTGAAGTCAGATGGTTCACCTCACCTTCTCCCTGGCTCGTCTTCCGTGGATGTTTCCCTTCTCCTGTGAATGCACATGCTGTGATTAAGGGAAGTGTCTTTACTCTCTGATGGGTGACTGAAGATCCTTGTTTACATTATGAACAACATTCTAGTCTGCTCTCCATCCAAGAATATCACTTACCTGCTTCTCCTGTTGAACAATCCACTGTGTGCTTGAATAAACTGATGAAAAGAGATAACCATCCTCGTGTCTTCATTGTGTGAGCGTGACCCCTGCAAGCTGCTTGGAGAAGAAACCGACACCTAGGGCAAGTACCTTAATTCTGTGACGCTCAGCCTGAGAACCAAGAAGTGGCTTGCAATGAAATATTCGCTGTTCTAATGATCGAGACCTGCGGACTCTAAGGTTTGTTTCATATATTGTTTTCTAGCTTATTTGTATTTTAATCACCCTTAGCTCATCCGCAGTGTACATAAGCTTGTTTCTTCATCTGAACAGATTTAGCACTAGCAAGACTTGCTTATTTATTGTGGTTTTTAATGTGAAACTTAACAATACTCTGTCTTATGAATGCTGAAATGTTTTACCTGCCGCTAATACTTTTAAATCCCAGGTCCTTGCTGGTTCAGAGTTCTTGCACCATTTTAAAAGTAAAATTCAATGCTTTTTAAAGGGCACCTATGGTAAAAAATCTACTTTTCAAGCTGTTTGGAAAGACATATGTGCATGTATGGTGTATAGACGGTCATATTGGGGTGATATAAGCACACCCAGTGCTTTTTTTTCAATTTAACAACATAAAAACGGTGGACCAATTGGAGCGGTTTTCGACCGCTACTTGACGTAGGAGAGCGGTCCCCCCGCCCACCAATATTGATTGACAGGCGCGTCATCATATCCTCAGTTTGTTGATTCACGTCCGCCATTTTCAGCGTGAGTCGAAGCGATATCACTAAAGGAACACCCTAGCTCTATTTTTAGATGCAAGGCTCATTGGGCTCAACACAAGATCAATATTCTCCACATTATCGCTCTAATCGGAATTATTGGTTGTATCTTTAGGTAGGTTTGCAAACGTGTACTTCTCATCGAGTCTACCTTATACATTAGCCGTTTGCATTTCTCGCGATCCCAGTAGCTCCCTGTGATCTTAACTAGCATGCGTTTTAGAATTCTAAGCATAGGTTTCTATCAGGGTACACTCAAGTTGACGGCAGGGCGCCGCGGACCACTGCAGAAACCTATCTTTAGAATTCAAAAATGCGTGGCGCGACGATTCGGGACACATGTTTCTGCCGCGCCACAGAGAGTGTCTGGTGTACCGTGTCGCGGCTTCGAGTGGCGCATCCGGTGCCTCAGTCAAAGTTAATTCAGTGTGCGTGGTTATTAGTTTCTGTGTACAAGCTCGGCACTTGAAACTAGCACACAGTTGTCTGTAAAACTGTACAAAGACACATGATTTTGTACTCTCTGCTTGGTCTGTGTCAGAGTCGTACATGTACGACTGAATGGTGATCCTCTCTCTCCTTCTCCGTCTGCCTGTCAGACTCTGTTGCAAACGCAGAGCGGGTGAGCTCATGGCCCCGCCCCCTTGTTACGTTGGCGGGAAGCCGAAACTAATTTACATGTGAAGCAACACACCCATAAATCAGTGAACTGTGGACACGCCCCCAACATGACACTTTTTAACACATTATAATAAAAAAATCTGAATTGTGTTTTAAACTGAACCTAAACTGGCACACTCAGAAGAACCATAATATTAATATTAAATCATAAAAAAGAGGTAAACTATGTTCCCTTTAAGACCACAACAAATAAGATCTAAAGACCCCAAATTTTCAGAATTTCTTTGGAATAGGCCACTTAATTTAAAGTCCTTGTTAGATTTGAATGAATTGTGCCTCGTCACAGTATGGATAAGCCACAGTACCTGTCTGGCGGTGAAATGAAACTGTTATAGCCGACTATGAGGTGGCGTCTGAACTAGAGCTGTAATCGTGCCATAAAAGTTAGACCAGAGTCTGACAAGTACATTTTGATTGACAGCTTTTTAAAAAAGCCAGAACCGGTTTATAGCCCGACATTATTCAAATGTGCACATGCACACAGCTCTTTTGCCTTGTCGTTTATTTGTTAACATTACTTATTCAGAACATAGGCTATAGGCCACTTGGAAGTTGGAACAAAAAAATAAAATAAGTCCTCTGTAACATCTTAACATCTCAGCACTCTAAATAGGTCTGGGTACATACACTTAGCCTTTAAATTGGCCAACACACCAATAAAATTAAGTCTTTCTTAACAAATTATGATAAATGATAACCGGAATTAGGCAATAATGAAATTAAGATAAAGGCTCTGTGGGACTTGTTTTGCCACTTCTCTTCACAATCTGCATTAAGATGATGGTGAAGCTAAATAATAAAAGAATAATGCCAACATTAGCCTATATACTCTGTCTACATTATAATTTTATGGTTTAATTTTAATATTTGATTATAATTTGAAAATTCTTAACTCATTAAGATTAGGCTGTGTGTTTTTTTGGGGGAACATCATTGAATCCACTGCAAATGGCTTTAGCGCAGTCCTGCGCTCACTGAGCATTATTGCCCTGGCTAATTTAGCATGTTTTGGGTATGGGTAGGATTGTTTGTTCATCTTCCACCAGTCAAAAACATTCATTTCATCTTCCCTGTCAGCTCGCTGTACATTGTATGAGTTACTATACAGTGTATGAGCGACCGCCGAAATACCTTAGCGGCTAGAATGACTGTTCTTATTGAACTAGCGGCTGGCCTGACCGCCGTCAAAATTTGCTCTTTTTGACTTCTTTGTCATTTGTTTCACCTTTGCAGGGATGGATTTTAATGTTGTAACAAACGATTTGATTACTTTCTCGCGATAATCGAAATGCGTCACATGACTGTTCATTTACAACGCAAGCCCGCCTGGGCCGGCCCCAGTTTAAAATGATAGAAATTAAGTCCGATCAGGTTCGGGCAAATATCTTCTGAACTAGTATCATTGTTAGGTCTAGCTCAGGCATGGGCAAACTCGATCCTCGAGGGCCGGTGTCCCTGCAGAGTTTTGCTCCAACACTAATCAAACACACCTGAACACCCTAATTAGTGTCTTCAAGATCACTAGAAAGCTACAAGCAGGTGTGTTTGATTAGGGTTGGTGCAAAACTATGCAGGACACCGGCCCTCCAGGATCGAGTTTGCCCATCCCTGGTCTAGCTGCAAACAATGCAGGGATTAACCTGGACCCGCTATGACTAGCTGTTGCAACGTAAGTTACCGCTGGTGCTTTCCTTCTTTCATGTGCGACTCGACGGCTTTGAGCCACATGGTCCCTAACGAAAAAATCATTTTGCAGAATTTACACATTACCACGTCGTTAAATTTACAATTTTCCATCTTAGCATTTTGAACTTCACCTCGACAACCGCGTAATGTCAGCAAGCAGGTGCAGACCGACTTAAGCGTCTATAGCCGACCTACCGTAGTAAGCTAATAAATCATGGAGACGGTCATTTCTCTCCTGTTTCACACATACTAAATCAACTATTAGATGTTTTACGGTGGACCACTGTGCTTCCCTATCGTCATTAAGGACACCGGCTAAAAACGTAATACCTACAGCCACTTTACGGTAAATTTAAGACAATTTAAGACCTTAATTTGCCGGATTTAAATTTAAGACATTTTAAGATTTTTTAAGGACCAGTCGGAACCCTGTGGATACCTTATTAACCTGGTCAAATTAACAAAATGAAGGATTTCAGAAGTTTAACTAATTGACAGCTTTTCAATTTCTGTGGTGTGGATTGGGAAAAGCCTAATGGCCTGTTTCCACTGACTGGTACAGTATGGGTCCGTACGGGGTCACCTTTATCAGGCTTGCGTTTCCACTACCAATGGTACCCTTTTGGTGGGCGTGATGACCATGTTTCCATCGACGTCATTCTCCCTCGAATAAATGTCTACAGTAAAGCTGTATGGGTCATTCACATATAAGAAGCACTTCTCACAAAACAGAGGCTTTATACACATAAATACTTGTGTATAAATGTTTATTGTTAACTTTTTCTATAAACAGGATTTGATTTTAACTGCAGATGAATGACAGTGCAAAATAGCCTACTGTAACGTCTGCAATTATATACCATAAATAAACAAATGCAACATATATGAACACATACCGACCATTACAGTCTCCGATATGTTACAACTTACAGAAAATTTGGTCTTGGGTTTTGTCAGGCTTCTCCTTTGTTTTTTGTCCTTTTCTTTCTGAATGGATCAGATGACGGAGACACTTAAATAATCACGCACACGTTATTATTATCAGCTCTAGAAGTTCGTTATATCAACTATTGACGCGATCGCGAGCTTCCTAAAGAAGGCGAAAACCGCTCGCACTTTTAGACGGTCTTGTAAAACAACAACAGGACATAGCAGATTTTGTTCTTCTTGGCTTTGTGGCTGTACATTAAGACAACGACAAGGTTTGTTCGAGCTCAGGTCATCCATGGCTCGTTATTATATGCATAAAGTATTACGGTGTCGGCTGTGTTTTAAAACATGGCATTTTCATTCTGGCTAGCTCCACACGTATTAGCATTCAGCTGCGCATGTAGCTTCATTTTTTATACCCTTTCTTGTGTTTGGTACCCTTTCGAAAGGGTGCCGAAAAAGTGGTATGGCACAGCTTTTGACAGTGGAAACGGCCATAAAAGCGTATCGAACCGTACTACTTTGTGGAAACGGACCATAAAGGAACCAAAAAGTGAAGCGTACCGTACCACTTTTGAGTACCCTTTCGAAAGGGTAGCTAGCACAACATAAGGGTACCAAAAGGCGGAGCAAGATGCGCAGCTGAATGCTATCGGTTTAGAGAGATACATCACTAGCTCATACATAAGCCAGGAGAATAAAAACGAAGGAAGCGCTATTTTTAAATACACAGCCGGGACATTACACCCTAATAATATATACATATAATAACAAGCCATGATTGACCCGAGCTTAAACCTTGCACGAGCGGTTTTACTTGCTCACATACATGTCTATCTCTGAAATAAAGAACTTCTTGAGCTGATGATAATAACATGCTCGTGATTATTGAAGTGCTTCCGACATCCAATCCTTTCCGAAATGGACAAATGTGAGTGTGACGCATGAAAAAACAAAGGAGAAGCGGGAAAAACCAAAGGAGCTAATGATTCTTTCAGCAACCTAGAAGATGAACAAACTGCCATGTTTACCTATTATCATCACTGACTGATTGGTTGCTGGTGTAAAACTATTCCGAGCCCATATTCATAACACTGCTAAACAGATTATAGTAAGAATATTAGATTTTAAATGCTTAACACAAGCCAGTGACAATGGCATGTTTCATTTAAACTAATTCATTTAGAAGTGAACAATAATAACCTTGAACTTGTCAGTGGAAACGGCCATAGAAGCATACCAAACCATACCACTTTGTGGAAACGAGCCATTATACCTCCCTGTAGTTACTGTTCTCATTGAATCCCATTATAAAACTTACACGTAATATCAGTGTCCGACTCAGAGGGAGTTCTATATCATTTTTAGGTGAGCTACTATTAATCTCAATACCCTCCCCCCTCTCAAAGAAACATGCATGGTTGCAATTTAGATATGATAGGTGTTTTCTGTTCCTTCTACTTGTTTATTCATTAATGCATTTGGCATAGCTACATCAGTCACAATGTCTATTAATTCCTCCGACGATCTCAGCAGTGCGTTCAAATCTGCATTTCATCCAGAGAGAGATTCGGGTTTTAGACTTATCAACCAGTAATATGATTTCTGAGTTACAATCAATACAGAAGAGGTAGCAATTTATAGTTCAGATACAAACACTGGTGTTTAAAGTTTAAAAGCAACGACGTTCCGAATGAAGGTTGTAGCATTTACATTAACGCTAGTATAGTCGATAATTCCTCAGGGATACACACATTTATGCTAGGAAAACTTTTTTTGCGTCAAATTATTCAAAATAAATGTATAGCGTTTTAATACCAAAGATTTTATTTAGTCAAAAAAAAATCTCACAATCTGACACAGTCAATGTCGTAACTGGCGAGTTCTGGTCCAGAGTTTCATTTGTCAACATGTTTTGTGAAATTGCAGACAAAAGCCCAACAATGGAGGCAAATCGATGCCTGTTCACATGATCAAACAACGTGAATGATCTAACACAATCTAAAGGCTCGTACACACCGGGACGCTTTTCGTTGGCGTTTAATCGCCAGCGTTTTTCAAGACGTTTTTCAAGATTCAAACCCAATCGATTTTCACAGGCGTCGAGCAAAAGAGTATGCAAAATCACTCCTTGATGTTAGATGGCGCTACACAACTCTAAGCTTCAGACACCCGCTTGTAACGCAGAAGAAAGAGAAAGTTCACACGCTTATTGTTATAAATGGTTCAAGTAGCAGCTCCAGCTCTAGCGATGAATAAATGATTATAGTTCACAAGAGAAATAAGCAGCTCCACATTCATATCGCCTTTGGGCGTCTTCTTCAATGTGCGCTTGCATTGACAGTTTTGCGCTTGAGCACCTCCAAGTGCTGTTGACTGTAACTTCAGCAGCTCCGTGCACGTGAACAAAAGTGACAATCTGATTGGTGGAGAAGGTTTTGACGCAGCGTTTTTAAAAAAAATGACGCTTTTGCGCCTGGTATTTTGCGCGTTGGTGTGCACGATCACATTGACGCTCTTTATGTAGTCACGAGGCGTTAAACGTCGGCGTTTTTTTAAAAATGACGCATTTGTGCCTGGTATTTTGCGCGTTGGTGTGCACGATCACTTTGACGCCCTTTATTTAGTCACGAGGCGTTAAACATCGGCGTTTTTTTAAAAATGATGCTTTTGTGCCTAGTATTTTGCGCGTTGGTGTGCACGATCACATTGACGCTCTTTATGTAGTCACGAGGCATTAAACGTCAGCGTTTTTTTAAAAATGACGCATTTGTGCCTGGTATTTTGCGCGTTGGTGTGCACGATCACTTTGACGCCCTTTATTTAGTCACGAGGCGTTAAACATCGGCGTTTTTTAAAAAATGATGCTTTTGTGCCTAGTATTTTGCGCGTTGGTGTGCACGATCACATTGACGCCCTTTATTTAGTCACGAGGCGTTGAACGTCGGCGTTTTTTTAAAAAATGACGCTTTTGTGCCTAGTATTTTGCGCGTTGGTGTGCACGATCACATTGACGCCCTTTATTTAGTCACGAGGCGTTAAACGTTGGCGTTTTTTTTAAATGACGCTTTTGTGCCTGGTATTTTGCGCGTTGGTGTGCACGATCACATTGACGCCCTTTATTTAGTCACGAGGCGTTAAACGTCGCCGTTTTTTTAAAAAAAATGACGCTTTTGTGCCTGGTATTTTGCGCGTTGGTGTGCACGATCACTTTGACGCCCTTTATTTAGTCACGAGGCGTTTAAACATCGGCGTTTTTTTAAAAATGATGCTTTTGTGCCTAGTATTTTGCGCGTTGGTGTCCACGATCACATTGACGCCCTTTATTTAGTCACGAGGCGTTGAACGTCGGCGTTTTTTAAAAAAATGACGCTTTTGTGCCTAGTATTTTGCGCGTTGGTGTGCACGATCACATTGACGCCCTTTATTTAGTCACGAGGCGTTAAACGTCGGCGTTTTTTTTTAAATGACGCTTTTGTGCCTGGTATTTTGCGCGTTGGTGTGCACGATCACATTGACGGCCTTTATTTAGTCACGAGGCGTTAAACGTCAGCGTTTTTTAAAAATGCCGCTTTTGTGCCTGGTATTTGGCGCATTGGTGTGCACTATCACATTGACGGCCTTTATTTAGTCACGAGGCGTTAAACGTTGGCGGTTTTTTTTAAATGACGCTTTTGTGCCTGGTATTTTGCGCATTGGTGTGCACGATCACATTGACACCCTGTATTTAGTCACGAGGCGTTAAACGTCGGCGTTTTTAAAAAAAAATGACGCTTTTGTGCCTAGTATTTTGCACGTTGGTGTGCACGATCACATTGACGCCCTTTATTTAGTCACGAGGCATTAAACGTCGGCGTTTTTTTTTTAAAATGATGCTTTTGTGCCTGGTATTTTGCGCATTGGTGTGCACGATCACATTAACGCCCTTTATTTAGTCACGAGGCGTTAAACGTCAGCGTTTTTTAAAAATGACGCTTTTGTGTCTGGTATTTTGCGCGATGGTGTGCACGATCACATTGACGCCCTTTATTTAGTCACGAGGCGTTAAACGTTGGCGGATTTAAAAAAATGACGCTTTTGTGCCTGGTATTTGGCGCGTTGGTGTGCACGATCACATTGACGCCCTTTATTTAGTCACGAGGCGTTAAACGTTGGCGTTTTTTTTAAATGACGCTTTTGTGCCTGGTATTTTGCGCGTTGGTGTGCACGATCACATTGACGCTCTTTACTTAGTTACGAGGCGTTAAACGTCTGCGTTTTTTTAAAAATGACGCTTTTGTGCCTGGTATTTTGCGCGTTGGTGTGCACGATCACATTGACGCTATTTATTTAGTCACGAGGCGTTAAACGTCGACAGAAAACGTGAGCAAAATACGTCTTGGTGTGCACGGGCCTTAAGGATGTAGGTGACTTGTTGCTGAGACTCGCAAATATTTATGTTAAATTTCTGGACCTGTCCTTAATTAAGAATCCTTAATTGTTCCCTGCATCCCCCCCAAATATTTCCTCCTCCCTAATCTTTTTTCTTTTCAGTGCTGACCATTTGACTGGCAAATTCATAAACAATTTGCAAGTGTGCACAAATATCGGTTCATAATAAAGCTGAAACTCATTATTTTGCAATCTTGCAGCCTGGTCTTATGAGCCCTGATCTACACTACAAAACGATTACTAAAAATATTCACCCCTCTTCGGTTATTGAGTTTATATATTCAGGTGTTTGAAGGGTTTCATTCTCACTAATTTGACATGTATGGGAATGAACAGCTAAACGACAAGAACAAGCTGCCGCTTTGAATACACCCGCGTTTGTGTGGACAAGGCCTCAATTTTGAGGACTCTGCTCTCCATTGTGAAGCTTCATATGAGTGCTGAGGCTTCGTTTATGTTTAAAGTCCTTTCCACACTCACTGCATCGAAAACGTTGCTCTCTTGAGTGATTTTTCATGTGTTGCTTAATGGAGTCTTTACGTGCGAGACTCTTTCCACACTGATCACATGTGAACACGATGGTTCCAGTGTGATAATTCATGTGGTTCATGAAGCTAGCTTTGGTTGTGAAGCCCTTTCCACACTGATCGCAAGGAAACGGCTTCTTTTTGGCGTGACTTATCATGTGGTATTTGAGCGTGCTCTTACATATGAAACCTCTACTGCACTCTGTGCATGTGTAGGGCCTCTCTCCAGTGTGAGTTCTCATGTGCACTGCAAAGTTTCCTGTATGATAGAAGCCTTTACCGCAATGTTGGCATGTGTGCGGCCTCTCTCCAGTGTGAATTTTCATGTGGGCATTAAACACATGAACTTTAGCAAATCTCTTCCCGCACTGTTCACAGGTGTAAGGTTTCTCCCCGGTGTGAACTCTCATGTGGACTTTAAGGTTGTGTTTTCGATTGAAACTGGTTCCGCATTGATGACAAGCGAAAATACACTCAGATTTGGATTTCCGAGGTCTCCCGCGTGATGAAGTCTTCTTAGCTAGTGTGGGTATTTCATCAGTCGTTGTGTCTTGGTGTTTCTCTTTCCTTTCATTCAGTTCATCAGCCTCTTCTTTCAGCACCATCAGCTCTTAAAAATAAAAAAACAGAGGTTAACTTTAGTATGAAGGCACAATGCGACGAGCTTAACCCCAAAATTGATTCTGTAAGCCTTGAAGCTTACGCTGCTCTTCTGAACCAATAATCGGAAACAGAAGTTGAAGGATGGCGTGTTTAAATCAATTATTCATCGACTCCATTGTAATTATTCTGTCTCCATTAAAGTTATCATCATTGATAAAGAGAAAGAATCGCAACGCCTTAAAGCAGTTTATTAAGTTACACGTTTCATTCTACTGTCGATATATATTTAAACACACTCAAATACTGTATAGAGAAACTCAGCTGTAACATATGCACTGCTGAGCAACAAAGACAGTGAAACTATGAGGCTACACACGGGGAGACACGTAGTAAAGGAGCTGTGAGGAACTCTGGTATTCTTGCTTTTGTGCATGTCCTGAGGCTTAGCTGAAGACCTACATGTTGACATTTAGGATACTAGTGATGTGGGATACCATTGGTTTCCTATACGAGCCAATACAAAGTAAAATCATATAGGACCTGTATCAGCGATACAGATCCTATACCAATACTTTGCCCAAAAATGACTGTTTGGGAAATTAACTTTGCCCAAAAATGACTGTTTGGGAAATTAAAGTAACAAGTACTGCACTTAAAAGTGTCACTTCATACTGAATACCAGACATATTATGGGTTATGTATATCTTAAAACGCCTGCCTGGTTAGCAGGCTAGTGCAGAAGCTCCATTGAATATACTGGGGTAAAATAAATGTTCATATTTTAAAGACATGGTGGGAAAAATGTAATTTAATGCAGTGCTTCTTGTACAATCTGAGACCCTCTTTATATCGGATATCAGCAGTGGAGATCGCTGATTTTTAAAGAAAACAGATCTTAAACGCGCCGATTTTGTAACGGCATACAGTTCACCGGAAGAGTTTGACCCAGATTACTGACAAATTAAAAGTCCTTCGGCATACTTTTGCATATACCCTATTATCTCAGGGACATTGCAGACATTTATTACTTCATTACTTATTTCATAACCAAAGTTCTAAAACAATTTTGTTTTAAGAATCCTGGAAACTGCCGTTGTTTTATTATTGTCAGAAAAACCCAAGCCCCCAAAATACAGCCACATCCCCACATTTTCTCCCTCTGTACCTGGATAGTGCCTGCCTGCTGCACCCAAGGACTCTGAAAGCGATGTCTGTCTCGCCCTAGCAGCCCCTGTGCCTCTCCTTTCCTCCTCTTCTGACCGCCTAGTCATGACGTAGTAGTATTCTGTCTTGTGATTTTATATGTAGATGTTGTGGTATTACCACAGTACCTGACTGTTTTGTTACACGTGTCACAAACCACATCGTTTGAGTTTGTGGAAGTGAAGTAGCTTGCGGTCACCCACATCCAACGGCAGCGTGACTGAACAACATGTGCCAGGCCAGCAGACTGAGTGGCTAGCGTGCTCTGCAGTTGTACAGTGCCACATTACGCACATGACTTGGCAGGCGGAAGAACAAGTAGTTCCGACTAAGTTGGCATTATTCAGATAAACTAAGGTAATTGTGGTGACCTTCTGCTGTATTTCTATTTCCAATAAACTACATATTTGCTCCAAATTACGGAAATATCGATATTTTCATAATCGATTCTAGAGCATACAAAGCTGGTATTGGAGATATCGACATTTTAGTATCGATCCGCATATCACTATTAGATACCCGGCAAGATACAGAAACGCCATGTTAAAAGGTTAAGTTTGTCCAATATGGATAGTGACAATCTAAATATACTAATAATAACGTTAACTCTGGGTTTGGGAATGTACAGTGTGAATCGTCTGTTAACGAACCGCAAGGATTATTTGTTAACCCCAGGTATAGCATGAGTAGTGTTTAACGTGATTACAGATAACCCAGGATTCTGTTTATCCAGGATTAAAATGACCCAGGGCTTACAATTTCAAGTGTGAAAATGCTCAGCATTGGCTCTCGGGATAGCTGAGCACAATGACAAACAGCGACGTACAAAAATTGTCAATCATGTCATAGCAGTGGCCTTATCTCATATGCTATTGTTTTAGAACTTCCAATTCAGTTGCCTCATTGGTGAAATGACCAGGATTAATAAACGGTCAAACTACTTGCTCTACAAACAAGTGTGTTGATGACAACACATAACAATAACAATAATAAAATCTGAGTTTGCGACATCAAGCAGCATAGCAAACTGTTTTTAGCATCTAAAAATCAATGGAAGTGAATGAGAGCAGAAGTATCGAGCCAAAAAGATTACAATGGCGGAAAAATAAGGTCAATATACTGACATTACGCTCTGATTTTGGCTCATCATCACGCTGTAATCCATTTCCTAAGCAGCAAAAGTCATTTTAGACTAGTTTGTTAGCCAGTTGTGGTCAGCGCAATGCTAAACGTTATTGTTCCACTATAATTTGTTCGTTTTGTCTCACGTCGCCCCACAGCAGCATCAATATTCACTCACCAGCCACTTTATTATGTACACCTGTCCAACTGCTCGTTAACGCACATTTCTAATCAGCCAATCACATGGCAGCAACTCAGTGGCTGTTCTAGTTTAAATGGCACCCTGGGAGACCCACCCCATATTGCCCATGCCTAAATCCACCACTGCAGCAACTCCATGCATTTAAGCATGGTCAAGACGATCTGCTGCAGTTCAAACCGAGCATCAGAACAGCGAAGAAAGGGGAGTTAAGTGACTTTGAATGTCGCATGGTTGTTGGTGCCAGACGGGCTGGTCTGAGTATTTCAGAAACTGCTGATATACTGGGATTTTCATGCACAACCATCTCTAGGGTTTACAGAGAATGGTCTGAAAAAGAGGAAATATCGTGACAGCATGTAAAGAGCGATGACTCAAACCTGAGGATCCGTGAGATGAACAGATCAAATCTATTTCTGGCTCAAAATGCATATGATTGGCTTCTGTCTTTCACGTGATGGATTAACAACTCAAACCCGATAAAAGACTCGTAAAAAGGAACTAATCTTCTCCTCCACCTGCGCAAACGTGCGCGTTTGAAATGACCGAATCACTCCCTGAGAGGACTCGTCGTTTGTTTAAAATTAAAGAATCGTTCAAGAACGACCCATCACTAGCGTAAATGCCTTGTTGATGTCAGAGGAGAATGGCTAGACTGGTTCGAGCTGATAGAAAGGCAACAGTCACTCAAATAACCACTCGGTACAACTGAGGTCTGCAGAAGAGTTTCTCTGAACTACACAACACATTGAACCTTGAGGCGGATGGGCTACAGCAGCAGAAGACCACACCGGGTGCCACTCCTGTCAGCTAAGAACAGGAAACTGAGGCTACAATTCACACAGGCTCACCAGAATTGGACAATAGAAGATTGGAGAAACGTTGCCTGGTCTGATGAGTCTCCATTTCTGCTGCCACATTCGGATGGTCGGGTCAGAATTTGGCATCAACAACATCAAATCATGGATCCATCCTGCCTTGTATCAACAGTTCAGGCTGGTTTGTGGTGATGTAATGTGTGGAATATATTTTCTTGCCACACTTTGGGCCCAGTAGTACCAACTGACCATTGTGTCAACGCCACAGCCTACCTGAGTATTGTTGCTGACCATGTCCATACAGTGCGAATCATCTCAGATTTCTTAAACATGACAATGAGTTCGCTGTACTCAAATGCCCTCCACAGTCACCAGATCTCAATCCAGTAGAGTACCTTGTTGAATGTATGCCATGAAGGATTAAAGCAGTTCTGAAGGCAAAAGGGGGTCCAACCCCGTACGAGTGAGGTGTACCTAATAAAGTGGCCGGTAAGTGTAGTTTAGAACAGTGTACGATGTTTTATAACGATTAATCCATTTCATTCAGCATGTTTAAAATTGGGGGCACCCACATTTTTCGACACTGTTAACACAATCGTTCTGGTAATTAGTTAATATTATAATGATGTAATTCTATCTCGGATACTATCTGTGAGAACTAGTAACAACTAAACAAAAGACATGAAGAAATATCGAAAGAAACTCATTCCTGTCTTTCAATGAGTGCTTATTTAGGAGAACTAGGCAGCACACTCAGGGCTGCAAGATGGATTTAATTTAGTATTCTTATTATTAAAATATATCTGAATGAGGATCAAATGACTGAGTTGGTCTTTGAGAATTAAAACTAACCTGTTTGTTCCTGCAGATCTTCCTGTTTGACTCTGAATGTTTCTTCAATCTTCACATCTTCACTCTCCTCTTTAATAAACGCCATCTTTATAACAGTGTTGAGATCAGTCGCTTCAGCTGGAGTTTTTCTCTGTGTTTGGACACTTTATCCTGTTTAAAATGAACAAAACAATTAAAAATGTCCTGTTTAAATGAATAAAACAATGAACAGAAATAAAAGAACTTCTCTTCAACATTAATGAAATTAACAAAAATAAAATCAGGTAAAAGAGTAAGTCAGAGCAACAATTGCCACAAATGACCTGAATTAAGGTTGGCTTTATATTTGCACTTTAACCTTCTTAATATAATTTCAGGAAAGTATTCTTTGCTAATTATAAATGCTGGAATCATATTATCAAATGACTATCAACGTACAACACGTTCACAGTCAATTAAATAGTACTAATGTTGTTTTGAAGTCATATTTACACGATATATAAGACCAAACATTCAAAGTAGTGTATCACAAGTTCTTACTGTTCTAAAATGACTGAATGTGTGACTATAAAAGCAACTTTACCTCAATATAACACGACTTAAACTAGTACTCCATTTCACTAGTACGAATGGAATGACATTATGCTATTTAATAAATTAAACCTTCATTAAAGCACTTATTACACACATTTCTGTTACTTTGTTCAAACAATAGCCCTCATTACTGTGAGTAAAACAGTACTACGTTGTATATAAGGTTAAAATAACATTTTCAACAACATGTTTTAGCGTCGGACATTTCAATGAAACATTAACGTTACATTAACCGGAAACTTTATTTAATCGGTTTATATCTACGCAAAAGTTAAACACAAACCTTTCTTCAGTTGAATCACAGCGCAGGAATGGCGCAGCCTTATGACGTCACACCGCCACGCCAAAATAAAAGTCTTTTTTGTTTAGATTTTTTTGCCACTTTGCTGTTACACAGAGGAGCGGGAGACTGCAGACTTGGATCCAGGCAGATCTACGTCCCGGGCAGGTTTACATCCCTGTTGTTCCTGATGCGTCCAGTAGGGGGAGTACACAGAATAATCATAGACCTCCAGATTTAACACCAAACCAAACGCGACACGATGGAGATGGATGTTAAATACGTGTTTAAAACAGTTAGCAGACATGAAACTTAAACATTTTTTATTAGATTAAGGTTGATATGAGTGTATGCCAAACAAATTGGTATAGTTACACTCACATCGACCTTAGTTTAGGCTGGTTGGCTGGTTTTAGAGGGGTTTAGGCCATTTCCAGGCTGGTTTCCAGCCATTTCCAGCCTGGTCTTTGCTGGTCATGCTGGAAAATGACCAGCTAAATGACCAGCCTGGTTTAGGCTGGGTTTTGCCTGGGCTCGCAGCCTGGTTAGGCTGGTCAAGCTAGTTTTATCTGGTCATCTCCCAGCTTGACCAGCTAAGAATAGAGGTAAAGTTGATTTTATATTCACACATTCATACAGTGACGACTTGTGACACACTCCCTATATTGTTTACCATGACCATATATATATATATATATATATATATATATATATATATATATATATATATATATATATATATATATATATATAATGTTTTACATGGGCCCAGATAAAATATAAACTGGCATAAATGTTTTTTTTTTTTATTTTATTTGCTTACCTTTCTCCATTCCTTACTTGTTAAGGATTAAGAATTTTTACATATTTGCACCAGAAACAAGTCAGAAACCCTTAACTGAGAAAATTATTTTTGCAGAGTATTTATACATAACTTTATTTATTCATTTTTCAGTGAGCGTGAAGAATTTGAAGCAAGGATTCAGCTTCATTTAAAGAAAGCTGGCAATCTCTAATGATATTGTTGCCAATAAATAAATGTGAAATGTTGTCTTGGTTTTTGTTTGTCAGGTAGCTAAATGGTCCTTGGAATTTTAGCAGAGATGTATAGTAATGAAGTAGAACTACTTTAGTACCGTACTTAAGTACTAAAAGGCAGTATCTGTACTCTACAGTATTGTTTTTTTTCTCCTACTTCCACTTTTACTTCAGTACATATTTTAGTTGCGTTTAATACTTTTACTCCGATAGATTTTCTCATGTGCTGCATCGTTACTCGATACTAGGGGTGTCAAAATTATTGATATCGGTTCAGTAAAAGATCAATAGTTATTATGTACTGACGTCATTTATCTCCTACGCGCGATGACGCAGTAGAATAGTATGGTGAAGGAGGTGAGGGTGAGTAGATACCGCACTTACTACAATGAAGGCGGCACAGTACACGAGCCGCTATTTCACTACTATGGAGAAATCTCATCTTTGCCTCTCTCTCACTTTGGACGTTTGACCCGTTGGCGTTTGTGAGGTAACTTTTGCTTTTACTCTTGGCTGTTAAAGCGATACTTGTGGATCCAGACATGAGGGTGCTTGTGGTGCGAGTTTTCTTCACTGTCTATTATGGATTACCTGTGATAACTGCGTATTATGTGCACATAGCCTTTAACCGCGACTGTTCTTCCTGCCA
The DNA here is from genome assembly GCF_903798145.1 of Danio aesculapii. Lineage (NCBI taxonomy): Eukaryota > Metazoa > Chordata > Actinopteri > Cypriniformes > Danionidae > Danio > Danio aesculapii. The sequence goes on along the minus strand of NC_079438.1, from coordinate 4,648,740 downwards.
TCTGTGAACAGCGATTTCATTTCTAAAGCCGATCGCAGCCCTTTCGGTTGAGCAGGTGAAGACAATAACCAATCATAGTGGCGTAAGACCTCGCCTGTCAGCACTCAAAAAGCAAGCGGGATAAAATTTGATTGAACTGAATCGATGGCATGATAATCGTAACCGAACCAAACCGTGAGACCAGTGTAAATTCACACCCCTACTCGTTACAATTATAGACCTTTTTCTTGGCTGCTGCATGGAGAGCGCCATAGTGACCAGCGTCTTCCGGTAGAATGTTTAGAACGTTCGTTTACAGCGTTTCCAACCGGTAATTTGTGACCCGAAAATGAGTTTCAGTAGCGTTTTGAGTGGATTACGGAGTGTTTTTGTGACACACAACTTTGAAAGGTGTGTGTTAAAGCTGTTTTAATCTGTCAGATCGGTGATTCAAGCGCGAGAGAAAAACAGTATCGTAAGCCATGTTTCTTTTCGTTCTGCTTAATCACGTGCCCCCAAAAAAGACATTTAAAATAAAATAAACAATGTCTTTTGACTGCTCTCTTTAATAACTACATTACACAATACTTGTACTTTTAGTACTTGAGTAGTAAATTTTGAAATAAACTACTTGCAATACTAGAGTACAAAAAAACGTTGAATACTTTAGTACTTCCACATAAGTATGGTGCTTAAAGAGCACTTTAACTTCTACTCTTTACTTCTACTAAATTAATTTGCAATTGGGCTTTTGTATATCTGAAATAATTTGGTGAGTGTATCGATTGAGCATATTCTATAGCGAGTATATAACTCACTACTGATAAAACTTTTATATTTATATTTTATATTTATATTTATATTTAGTTTATATTTAGTGTAATATAATTAAAATATATTTTTATGAATAGAACTTTTAATAATCTGGGAGCGTTGACTTGATCTGGCCATGTGTCTTTCATCCCCCCTACTGGACGCATCAGGAACAACAGGGGCGTAAAACTGTCTGGGTCGAAAACTGGCTAGACCGTAAAACTGGATGCAAGTCTGCCCCATATTGCGAGCTGCAGTCAAAGAGCTTAGAATGACCAAGAGGCGACACTCTGTTGTTGTTTGGGAAACAGCCACTAGATGCCACTAGTGTCACGCGGTGGCCATTTCGGAATGAAAATTCCAATAGAATATTGTAAGTCTGTAAAATAAACTATTAAAAGTGCTCATGATTGTCATAGTAAGTGTTGTATTGTCGTCTTATAGGTTGTATCTCAGCTTTAATGCGCTTTTTAAATAAATAAATAAAAAACAAATCAGTTGCTTGCCATTGTAACAGCAATAAGATCCAATGGACGGCCGATCGCTTTCACTCTAAAATGGCGGAATCACGGGGCTGTTGCTGCTGTTGCAATGGAATGTTCTATTGAGTGTCGCCTCTTGGTCATTCTAAGCTCTTTGCTGCAGTGGAAGGCTGCGCAGAGTGTTAGTCACCTGACATTAAGCGAGTGGCGGGAGCAGCCGAAAACATTTGGATACTTCACCTTAAAGGCTTCTCAACGCCGCGTATCTGTTGCACGGAACGAACTGCTGTAGCTAAACAAAGTTATGCCACCTGTGCGCTAGTTTAAAGTTCTAAGCTTATAGCTACACCAAGGCTAATTCGCAGGCCACTGGATTAACTATAGCAGCTGGCCGTTCACATATCACGTCTTTTCCAACCGCAAGTTCGTTATTTCCGATATTAGAATATATGCCATGTGGCATTTCCTTGACACCCATTTATTCTTTAATTTAAGGATAAACAAGGGTAATACTAAAGTGTTTGGACTATTAAATAATGTGGTTAACTCATTATTGCCTTATCTTTTCAGTTAGTTTTTTTACTAACAAATATAATTACAGCATTTTTACTCAAACTCGAGTTTCTAGATACAAGAACCAGTTTATCAGTCATTTTATTTCCAGGTAACGGAAAATAACCTTATTACTGTACAACACTACTCAGAGGAAACTTGGCATGATTAGAGACTCCAGCTAAGAGCACAACAATAAACCAGTAAAGCTTTATTAACTACATTCACTCATTTACTATGTCCTGGTGTTAATAGGGGCATCGCAGAACCACAGCTGTCATCAACTAACACCAACAAAATTAGAATAATATGCTTTAGTTTTCCACATATATTCGACGTGTTTATTGTAACTTATAAAGTCAGTCAAGGTGTTACAACCCTTGTAGCAGATGAAACCATCTGTATGTGTGAGATACATGTTTTTTGGTATTGAATGAAAGGTGGTGACATTTGAAATACGTAGACGTGAATGAAAATCAAGTATCATGAATAGTGTTTGTTATGAAACATTTTGTATATAGTAGCTATAAACTCGCAAAAATATTTCCCCACATAGAAAAGTAAGGAGTCTCTTAGGGTGCTTTCACACTTGGTTCAATTGCCTGGACTGTATCCGAATTCGATTGTCCCCCCTTGCCACCTTCTCGATTGGTTTGTGTTCACACTGTCTTTTTTCCTACTGAAAAGCTGCTGTTTTGTTTACGGCTGTTGCTATGAGACGGTCATGAAGGCAAAGCGCCGAAATAGAAAGATGTCCGCACATCGAGGTCGTTCTGCTTTTACTGAATCTTTTGGTTTTGTACATACAAAAAGCGGCTCGCGTCCATCTGCCGCAAAAATATTATAAACCCTCAGAACATCACGCGTTTTCTGCAGAAATTGTTTTTGGAAGAGACAAGCAGACATTATGACTGTGTTTGCCCTAGTTTAGTCCCGCTAATCACCAAGGTACAGTACGTGATACACAGACACACAAACACTAACCTTATGAAAACGATAGTTTGTTGTACAGGCGGTTCACTTCAATTATTTGGTACAATTACATTCATACCAGAAGTATACTGAACCAGAGTTTGCATGAACCGTACTCTTTCACCGAGAGTACGGTTCACATGAGACCACCTCTTTCAGGCGGACTCGAGTACGGTTCGTGGGTGTGCACTCGAGTTCAAAAGACACGTTCACACTAGCTAAATGTATCATACTCTGACGTCAAATGAACCCATGTACGGACCAAAAGTGCTACTGTGAAAGCACCCTATAGTGCAGGGGTCAGCAACCCTCTTGCTGGAGATTTCAGTTGCAACCCTGACCAAACACACCTGTCTGTAATTACCAAGTGTTGTTTCAGGTCCTAATTATTTGGTTCGGTTGTGTTTGATAAGGGTTTGAGCTGAATTCTGGAAGAAGGTAGCATTCCAGGAACAGGGTTGGTTACCCTTGCTATAGTGACTACTGATTGGAAGATTGCATGGTGTCAGAAATCAAATTAGCTTGCATTTTTGCATGTTATGATGGGACCTTAAAGATAGAAAGAAAGTGAAGTTGGGGAGGTACCAAGGGGTGGGGGGATTAGAAAGGGTCTGCGATCCAGGATTAGAACAACCACAGTTGCGCTTTGGGTCATAGCACTTAGCTATTGACGTTTAGTATTTTTGGGTATATTGCCATACAAGCTTTGCAGTATCTCTCAAGCTCCATCAGGTTGGATTGGGGAGCATCGGTGCTCAGTCATATTTAAATCTCTCCAGAGATGTTCGATAGAGTTCAGGTCTGGACTCTGGCTGGGCCACTTCACAGAGTTGTCCTATAGCCACTCCTTTGTTATTTTTGTTGTATGCTTGGGGTCGTTGTTCTGTTAAAGATTAACCATCACCCCAGTCTAAGATGCAGAGTACTCTGGAGGAGGTTTTCTATTTTCAATTTTCTGCTACATTCATCTTTCTCTCAATCCTGACTAGCCTTTCAGTTCCCGCCGCTGAAAAACATCCCCACAGCTGATAGAGACAGAGCACATTTGGGCCATGCACACATCCCAATCCAATCCTCTTTATTGATGGAAGCTGAAGAGTGGCTCTAACTAGTCACTCTACCATAGAGGCTTGATTGGTTTAGAGCTGCAAAGATGGTTGACCTTCTGGAAGGTTCTCCTTTGTCCTCAGAGAAACACTGGAGCTCTTTTAGAGTGACATTTAGGTTCTTGGTTTCATCCCTGACTAAGGCCCTTCTTCCACAATTGCTCAGTTTGGCCAGGCATCCCTCTCAACAAAAGGGTCCCAAACCTTTCTCTACTGATGGAAGCTGAAGAGTGGCTCTAACTAGTCAATCTACCATAGAGGCTTGATTGGTTTAGAGCTGAAAAGATGGTTGACCTTCTGCAAGATTCTCCTCTGTCACCAGAGAAACACTGGAGCTCTTTTAGAATGACCATCAGGTTCTTGGTCTCCTCCTGACTAAAACCCTTCTTCGACAATTGCTCAATTTGGCCAGGCATTCCTCTCAACAAAGTGGTCCCAAACTTTACATTTTTGGTTGAAGGACTACACTGTGCTCTCATTGGGATCTTCACAACTCTTTCTGTACAACTGTAAAGTTGTAGAAACATCACGGATGATCAGCGAAAACAGGAGCACCTGAATATCCAAACACTTGGTTAGTGTTTATTTAAAACCCTTCTTATGTGGAAATTAAGACTTCGTTTTTGCGTGAAACCCTTTCCACAATGTTGGCAGGTGTATGGTTTCTTTCCAGTGTGGACATTCATGTGGGTATCAAGGCTTCGTTTTTGAGTGAAACTCTTTTCACACTGTAGGCATGGGTAGGGTTTCTCTCCAGTGTGAACGCTCATGTGGGCGGATTTTGCTTCCATCTTTAAATCATGGTGTTTCTCACATTGATCTTTCTCTTCTATTTCATCCAGTTCTTGACACTCTTCTTTCAGCCCTGAAGCAATAAACATAAATTAACCCCAGCTGAAAGGCACAAGCAACAAAATGAAAACCACCTAAGGCATCAAAACCCAAAACATGCATGCTAGATCTTTAGCACCAAGCAGAGTTTACTGCAAATGAAACAAAAGCATATTTTTTTTTGAAGTAAATCTATGGTAACCACAAATTAACTGTGGTTTTGAAACACTAACCATAATATTTGTAGTAAAACTATGGTTAGCCATATGTTAATCTGTTACTACACTTGTACCAAAGCCATAATCACCCTGCAGCTCAAGACTGGTCGCTCAATGAAGCTAAGCAGGGCTGAGACTGGTCAGTACCTGGTTGGGAGACTGCATGGGACAACTTGGTTGCTGTTGGAAGTTTTTGTTAGTGAGGTCAACAGGTGCTCAACCTATGGTATGTGTGGGTCCTAACGTCCCAGTATAGTGATGGGGACAACACTGAGAGATGATGCCAGTAAGCTCCATCTTTCGGATGAGATGTTAAACCGAGGTCCTGACTCTCTTTGGTCCCTATGTAAAAGATCTGGGTAACTTTATAAGATCTGCTGCAAAACTGTATGGCATTTGCCATGTAACTACAGATGCTGTAAAAAGAAGAGGATGTTAGAAGAGAGCTGTTGTGTGCTACCATGGCAACTACGAAAAACGAAAGAGCTCTGAAATGACACAGCAATGTTCACAACGAGTGAGCCGCGTTTGTTTTAAATATATAATAATTTCAACATAATAATCAAAAACTATGGCTTGCAACAAAGCAAGAGAGAAACTGACATGAAATTGCAGATCGTCTCAATTAAAGAATAGACCATTATCTAGGCCTATTAACGTTAAATATTTGTCGCAATACAGTGAAATTGTGCTTGAGAATGCGCGCTTACTGACAATTGTTGCTTGCAAGGAAAAGTTTTCATGCATTGCAGGCTCACAGTAACATGCAAAATGTGCTTAACTTCAGCACATTAGGTTTAAAATAATGGCAAGAGCCGTGCACGCACAAGCAGCGGGGTTTTTAATTTGCTTTGGAAAATGCTGCAAATTGCCGCTTTCCCTTTCCCTGGGAAAATATCTTTACATTAAAGTGAGGCTACTGCTCGGCCCAGAACCATCACCCGATTATTCAACTCAGGGTTTGCTGCTTTAAAGTCATTCTTTAAGAAATGTAGCCTACTTCTTTATATCAGACAGTGCTTTATTTATATATATATATATATATATATATATATATATATATATATATATATATATATATATACACATACATACATACGTGATATATATGTATGTGTATATATATATATATATATATATATATATATATACATATATATATATACATATACACATACATATATATCACGTATGTATGTATATATATATACATACATACATACATACATACATACATACATACGTGATACATGCATACGTGATATATATGTATGTATATATGTGTATATATATATATATATATATATATATATGTGTGTGTGTATATATATATATATATATATATATATATATATATATATATATATATATATATATATATATGTATGTTTGTATATATGTTTGTATATATATATTTTATTCTTGTAGATGTTTGGTGTATATACTCATTTACTATTGAGTGACTAAAGTTAATCATAATTAAGAGGTTAAGTGAATTAAAATGGCATCAAATTACGGCAGGTGAATGTTAACATTACTTTAAGCTTGAACTTGACTTAGCCTGAGAGTTAACCATGCTAGTTTCCCAGCATAAGTTGCCAGAGTAACGGAGTTTAAACTATCGTGAATTTGATTCATGAGACCGAATCCGCCATTAATAAACCCGACTTACCTAAATAAGCCAGGCTTTTTCTCTAAGCTTGGTTTAAGGAACAGCCCCTAGTTCACCAAACTGAAGTGCATCGTTTGAAAGGGTTCGCGTCTCCAGTAAGCCCTTACCCACAAATTACTCACTAATGAACATGCCCGATACCCCCTCTGACTCAAAGTAGACCAATTTCCGGATGAGTGTCTCAAATCTCGTTCTCAATATAGAATCAGTTGCTGCAGTTTTCTGATCAACACTCCATAAAAAATGATTTCTATTGGATTTATCAGTGGCTTTTAAATATAGTCAGATTGTTATAATCCTGCTGAGAGCTAAATGTGTACATACTTAATATTTGAAAGGGATTTAGTAACACATTACATGATAAAAGTCCTCAAACCATGAATGAAAACCGACCTGTTTGTTCCTCTGGATCTTCACGTTTGACCGTGAATGTTTCTTCAATCTTCACATCTTCACTCTCCTCTTTAATAAACGCCATCTTGTTAACAGTGTGGAGATCAGTCGCTTCAGCAGGAGCTTTTCTCTGCGTTCAAGAGGAGAATAATCAACACAAAGAGCTCAGGAAAGAGAATCAGATAACAGTATGAAGCTGCAGGCCCGGAGACCCAACCGCACGCTCAGACCTGCTCGCTTAGACGGCTAGACCTGCACTTCCAGACCTTCCAGTGCCACCTGCTGTTTAAAAGATCGACTAACCTGAATTCAGCTGCTTCTAAATTGTAATCTAAACTATTTTTTCTACTATAAAATATTACGCTATGATTGAATACATAATTATATGAAATATTAAACACACTAGATTTTGATTTAATGCATTAATTCTGTTGTATATGTATTATCTGTATTTGTAAATAGATATTGTTCAGTTATTTCAATATTTTCAGACATTTGTTGTTGTTTTTTTTATAATCATTAAGGATTTATCCCTGTTTCGTATTGAGTTGAGGGAATGAATTTTATCTTCATATACAATACATTTCGTCACATACAATAAACTATAGTACTCTGGGTAATTTCCTAACAACAAACTTTATTTTTGTGTACTTTATCATGAGGTCCTACAAGTCAAGCAGTAAACAATGCAGAGAAAAATGGTGAAAAATAATATTTTTTTACGTAGGAAATAACATCAAATAAAATAAATGCTTTACATTCTTGTTAGGGAGATTTTTCATTTCTGGAAATATCTGCAGTCTTTGGTGCACCGTGTTAGTGTTGGCAGAGAGCCCCTTTTTAAATTGTAATATCCATCTGGGAAATAATACACACCACAAGCAAATTATTTTTAATTTAACCTAAGAGAGCTCATATTGTAAATTCTATGCAGAATAACAATACCATTTCCAAAAAACGTATTTGTAATCATTACAGAACGTATTAATAACTGATAAACTGTTATTGTGTTACTGTAATTGTCTTTGGTAGCACTTTCAGATAGATAATACAGTAATATGTACAGTAGACCTACATAGCACTAAAATATGTTACAAATAATAATTGCGTTATATATTAAACTGTTTATTTTAACACTTTTACTTTAACGTTTGTTATTTTGCCAGAAAACATTGCTAGAAAATTGTCCCAGAATGGTACAATAATACATAAAATAAGAGCAAGCTGTAAATATCATACAATAATGCTCTTTTGACACTAATTTTGATCAACTCAAACGCTGAAATAATTGTTTGTTAGTGTAATATTTCACACCACATTGATTTATGCCATAAAACCTGGTATTTTTCAGGAATCGCTTTAATAATCGATAACCTTACTGGCGTTTCTGATGTTGCTACTTGCTAGAAAGTGCTGGTCTGAGCGTGCAGTTGGGTCTCCGTACCTGCCGCTTCACCCAACCCAACAGCAGGTGGCACTGTCTGAGAAAACGGTAGGTCTGGAAGTGCAGGTCTGTGCGCGCAGGTCTGAGCGCACAGTTGAGTCTCCGGGCCTGCAGCTTCACCTTACTCGAATCAGACGGTAAAATAATGTCATTCAATATAAGTCAAAAGATTAAGTAAAATGTTTACATTTTAATAACGTTGTGCAACAAATAAAGTATATCTACAGCAAATAAATAAATAAATAAAGCTGCTTCTCCAGATTAAATCCTGCATGTGTTCTGTACGACAATAATATTTCACACATCTCTAATTGTTAAATTTGATCTAATTTATTAGAATAATAATAGTATTCAGGGCTTGACATGAACTTTTTTCATCACCAGCCACTGTGGCTAGTAGTTTTTCAATATTACTAGCCACCCTGTATTTTCACCACAATAATGTTGTTGAGAAAATATATTTTAAATGCTTCAATTTGACTTTGGCATGATGAAATTATGTGATTTAAATATTGTGTTATGTACACATGCCTCCTCATTCATTTCACTTTGTGTGTGTGTGAGCTGCTCAATGAGCATGAGCAAATGGGTTGTGCTTTCACAGTGTTTCACATGACTTTTCAGGGCTCAACATTAAGGATTTACCCATTTTTTGTCTCTTGCCATACCAAAAAATAGACAAACAAATGACTAATTACTTAAATTTTTAACTAATTAAAAAAACAAGCTAAATATAGCTGTGTACATGCACTTTTTATTGATCACACCCTTTCTTTAAAAAATACATTTAAAAAATTAGTGTTGTATATCTAAATCTCCTATTAAATCAATGTTATTGTAAAGGATGATAAATAAACCTTAAATAAAAATGACCAACTACAAGAAAGCAGGTGAAAAACACATCACAAACTGACGAGGGCTGATGTGGAGAAAGCCGTGATCGTCCTCTGATTCGGTATCCAACTGCTTTCTTTTGCTCGCGCAGTTATTTTGTCAGTCGTGGTGCTTCTCGATGAACGAATTGATCTTATTAAACTTAAATTATTTTCAACCAGCCAAAGTGGCTAGTGGGAGCAGCTCTTTAACCCACCACAGCTGAATCTACTCGCATTTTTAGAGGTAAAATTGGTTTTATATTCGCACATTCGTTCATTTAGAAGTCCCTACATTGTTTACCATGTTACTTAGAATATTCGATCGGAATTAGCATGCAAGTGTGACTTGAAAACAACATTAACACTGTTTATTTGACTGTGAACAATGTTGCACTTTGATAAGATGATTTCCCTATTTAGAATTAGCAAATAATTACTAAAAAAGGTTATATTAAGTTAGTTTAGGAGAAATTCTGAATGTGCAAATATAAAACCAACTTTACCTCAATCTCGCATTTGGCGGGTTGGTCGGTGTTCATGTCAAGCCTTGATAATACTTTTAACATGAGATGTTCGTTCTGTGAGGAGAATAACAGCATAAGCTACACTTCACTTGTTGTAATTTATAATGTTAACAGAGTTTAGGCAAAAAGGTGTAAGATATAAGTGGATAATTAATAAAAATATATGTTTTTGGTCATTAAAAACTAAGGTTAATATCAGAGATTTGTTCAATCCGCTGCTGTTCATAGATACCAGTAGTGTTGTTGTCAGGTCAGCTTCAGTTAATCTCAAATGTTATTTAATGTTTCGCAATGTTACAGTCAATGACAACTTACTAATTTAGCAAACCGTGTAAACATTATCGTCGATTTAACGTCGTTTTTTTTCGATTTATACACTTTGAAAGCTTGCAAAACAAACCTGCTGTTGAATCCAAAACACGGGAGAGCGGCGCCGCCTTGTGACGTCATACCGCCACACCAAAATAAAAGTCTCCTTCATTATTTTTTAATTCGGATAGAATTCCACACAGCCGAACAATAAGACGGATAAATAATGGCGTAATTGAAATAATTCATACAAATCCTACTACATAATTTTTTAGATGAATCAAAACTAAATTTTGGAGAAAAACATAAATGTATTATTAAATAATTTATTTAAAATGTTAAAGGTTGATATTTCTCCACAATGTTTGCGGAAATGTTTCTTAAAATATTGGTTTACAGTATCACAAATCAGTTTTTACTTTGTGCAAAAGGCATTACGGATACAAATTGTAAACAAACGCATGGTCTTTCCTTGAACTCGTTTGTTTTAGTAGTAATATTTATTGATTTAAGTAATTATAAGTATACCGCAGTGTTTGCACTGTTATATAATGTGGTTAATTAAATATTGCCTATTATCTTTTCATAATATATGACAGCGCTTTTAACTGAACTCCTCATTTAATGATATTCAGCTTCTAGATGAAGGAATCAGTTGATCAATTATCAGTTTAATAACCTTCTTACTGTACAACGCTACTCAGGAGCATCTAATCTGGGCATGATTAAAGACTCAAGTTATAAACACAACAATAAAGAATCACAGTGTGTGATACAAGCACAGCTTTATTAACTACGTTAAACACTCAGGGACATGTTAACTAATTATCTAAATAGTTGTTATAAACACTGTAAGAATTTACTAAACGTTTGCAGCGCAGAATTAGCGCTAAAATGCGTAGGCATTTATTTTTACACCAGCCCTTATTGAATATGCATTTGTAGATGTTTCCATATCAGATACTAATTTTTCGCCACAGTGGAATGAATCATCAACTATTCCGACATTATGTTTTATGCAGCAGATGCCCTTCCAGCTGCAACCCAGTACTGGGAAACACCCATTCACTTGCATTTACTTACACACACACACACACACTAATACATTACGGTCAATTGTATTTACCCATTTCGCCTATAGCGCAGGTGTTTGGTCTGTGGAGGGCCAAACTGTCCTGGAGGGCCGGTGTCCTGAAGAGTTTAGCTGCAATCCTATTTAAACAGATCTGAACCAGCTAATCAAGCTCTTACTAGATATACTAAAAGCTTCCTGGCAGGTGTAATGAAGCAAGTTAGAGCTAAACTCAGCAGTACACTAGCCCTCTAGGACTGAGTTTGGACATCCATGACCTGGAGGAAACCCACACCACTATGGGGAGAATATGCAAACTCCCAAAAAAATTTAGATCCTCCAATTTCACTTCTCCAAATCTGTAAATTAGTATTTTCACCATTCTTCAATGACAAAAAAAAATGTCCAAATGGCAGCAGAGGAGGTACCACAGTAAACCGAGAGCACATGGCAGAGAGAACAGTAGAATAAATTGTATTTGAACATATAATTGTGAACAGCTGCAGTGGTGATCAATGATTTAGTGCAGGAATGTGTATCAGCTGTGGAGGTGAAACTCATTGTGGGGAGTGTAGTCCTGGTGAGCGGCAGAGGTTATAAGTGGAGCGTCCTTTAGTGTTGCTTATGGGCACTCCAGCTGGTGACCGGGACAAATGTTGGTGTATTAGCATGGTATCTTTGCTCATCGAGTCCGTTAAACACTTTAACAATTTTATTTTTATTCACATTAGGGGGGAAACATGTTTCATGTCATGCTGTTTTCGTTTAGGCGAGACCATCTGAACAATTGGCCTGATCGTAACGTAACTATTTTACACTTTGCCAGTTTAGTGGCTAATTCGTACAAATTCAGTCGAACGATTTTAAAAAGGAGGCATGACACCAACCCCACCCCCAAACCCAACCATCATTGGGGAATAAGCAAATCATACTAAATGAGATCGTACAAATTAGCCACTAACTCAAAAAGTTATGAATTGTCATGAGATAGCATTGGATTATTCCTGATAAAAACTATGTTAATCATTGCCCAGCTCTACTCAATACATTGGAATGTTTATTGTAAACAGACACTCTGTTAAAGGTATCAGGTATGATTGGGTCCAATTGGAAAACCAGTTATTTAATAAAAAAAAGAAAGGCAGAGACCTGAGGCAGTTATTACAGAACATGACCTGTATCCAAGGCATATGCTAAGGGGTGTCCGAACTCCATCCTGGAGGGCCATGTCCTGCATATTTTAGTTCCAACCTCAGCTAAACACACCTGAACCAGGTGTATGGGATCAACCTACGGTAAAAGATTGATCAGGGATTTATTAGCTCATTTCAAGGAATCTGATCTTGAAGACTTGAATAACTTGATTTGGCTCAATTGAGTCAGACTAAATCATATTAACAGCTTCACACTTTATCAATCATTTGTCCAGCAAATAGAAGACATCGCATTTTATCAATCTTGCTTATATTATTTCCGTGGCCAACGATAATAACATAACGCAGTATTGGGTTAAATTTGAGCAAGGTAACAAAATCTACAGCTCGAGGAAATGACTTAGAAGCACATAAACAAGAACACAGTTCTTACAAACTATGAAACAAAGATTTATTGAGCTACACTACCATACATGAAACGAACTACGTAATAAGCACACAACAAACAAACGCACACACACATTTACATATACACACAGCGGCAGTTCAAAGGATGGAAAATGAGTTGACAACCGTCCCAAATTAATTCTAGTACTTCTTAGTAGATCTTAGAATCACATGTGAGAAACCACAAAAGCAGAGATTTGGCTTGTCTTTAACTGCTTAAGATCAATCTGCACCAGATCAGCAAGAGACGTTTGTGCGTGGTACTTGTGCTTTTGCTGAAGTCTTGAGTTTCCCTCGCCGAGCTGGTCTCGGGGAAGCACGGCGCTCCTGATTGGTTGGTGACTCTGCTTCAGTGATGTCCTGGATTCATGAGTGAATGTTGTCCTGGGTTACTGGGGTAATGAACTCTGCCGAGAGTTGGTTTGTGGAAGTTCTTGCGGTTTCGACTGTTCCAAAACTTTACGAGGTTGCGTGAAAAGTTTGTGGTGATCCAATCGAGCGGCGGGACAATGTCCAAGCAGGGTGATTGGGAGCAGAGAGCAACAGCCAGCGCGAGCAAGCTAATGCAAAAAAGCAAGGTTTTACTGTTGGAGTACATTTTAAGTCACCTGGTTTGGTCTCTCCCACTGGCACTGTCTTTCAATGAGCAGTTATCATGGAGGGGGGGGCCTCGCCCCATACTATCGTACTCATTGACAGACTGTTAATTTCAGTGGTGAAATCTCTTGTAAGTCCATAACTATCTTACATTAAATGTTACAAGACGAATACTGTTTGTACTACTAGTTTTTCATTTAAACCAATGTATTGTAAATGTCACTAGCTTTCGTTTAGTACCAGACATCATACATTTCAAACACATACATTGATTAACTTTGTTGGTTAAAATGGTTGCAATAGTATATGAGGAAAACTATGGCAAATTATTTAAAGATACATCTGCCTTAGTTGTAACACTATAGGTTAAGTTTAATGCATATGCATTAATTCCAGACATTCTTTGTCTCTACGAAAGTGTGTGTCCAACAGGATGTCCCACATGAGCACATGACCCGGAGGTCATGGAAAAGAGTCTCGTGAGGCAGTTGGTTGGGTTTCTTTTTGAAAATCTTGTAAAGCACCATTTTTAGGTGACATTTGGTACAGGGCCCCCTGAACATTTGTGGGCAAAGTATTGGTCAAAATAGTCAAATCAATTGGCTCTCTGTTATCGTGATGGTATAAGGCCTTGAGCCAGTTTCTAAATGACTGAGACAATGTGGCGCCTGACCAAGATTTCAGATTCGGACAGGTTTTTAGTTCTGCAATATGCCAGTGAGTTCCAACACAGGTAATCAATCTCTTTCTAGGAATACTAGACACTTCCAGGGAGGTGTGTTGAAGGGAGTTGGAGCTAAACTATGCAAAACACTGGCCCTCCAGGACCAAGTTTGGACACCCCTGGCATAAGCCAAAACCACTTAGGTCTTGTGTTGGACTTTTGTTTTTTGTTTCCGAGCGGACCCATGAATACTTCTAATGTGGAAATCAAGACTTCCTTTTTGAGTGAAATTGTTTCCACATTGTGAGCATATGAACGGTTTCTCTCCGGTGTGAACTCTCATGTGAATGTCACAGTTTAGTTTCTGAATGAAACTCTTTTCACACTGTGAGCATTTGTAAGGCCTCTCTCCGGTGTGAACTCTTATGTGGACTTTAAGCCTATGTTTATAAGAAAAACTCTTTCCACACTGTTCGCAGGTGAATGGTTTCTCTCCGGTGTGAATTCTTGTGTGGTGACTAAGTGTTGAATTTCGAGCAAAACTCTTTCCGCACTGATGGCAGGTGTATGGTTTCTCTCCGGTGTGAACTCTCATGTGACAATATAATTTATGTTTTACACGGAAACTCATTCCACATTGTTGGCATATGAAAGGTTTCTCTCCGGTGTGAATTCTCGTGTGATTTTTAAGATCATGTTTTTGAGTAAAACCCTTTCCACAGTGTTGGCATTTGTAAGGTCTTTCTCCAGTGTGAAGTCTGAGGTGACCAGCAAGGTTTGACTTTTGTCTGAAAGCTTTTCCACACTGTTGGCAGCTAAAAGGTCTCTCTCCAGTGTGAACTCTCATGTGGATGGTAAAGCTTGTTTTTTTCCTGTAAATCTTCCCACAGTGATGACAATGATAATGTTTAAGTTTGGTTGCCTTAGCATTGTTTAGTAATAAAGTCTCTTCATTTGGGGTGTATTTATCTTCTGTATGTAACAACTGGTGTTTCTCTTCTATTTCCTTCGGTTCTTGCTCTTGTTTCGGCACCAACAAGTCTAAAGACAAAAGAACACCAGTCAGGTACAAAAAACTAACATGAAAACCATCATGAAAGTTTTCAGCCTTAAAAAACCAAAAGGATGCATGCTAGATCAAGGGCTAAGGTACAACATTTAACCACAGGAAAACTATGTTTTTTTACTTAAACCAGGAGTGTCAAACTCAGTTCCTGGATGAACACTGCCCTGCAGAGTTTAGTTCCAACCCTGCTTCAACACACTTAGCTTTAAGTTTCAAACAACCCTAAAGGACTCAATTAGTTTCACCAACTGTGTTTAATTAGGGTTGGAACTAAACTGTGCAGAGTTGCTGCCCTCCAGAAACTGAGCTTGACACCTGTGACTTAAACCATGGTAATTAGCCATGGTCAGGGGTATCAAACTCAGTTCCTGGAGGGCCACAGCCCTACAGTTTAGTTCCGACCGTATTTTAACACACTTGCCTGTAGGTTTCAAACAAGCCTAAAGGACTCAGTTAGACAATAAGATGTGTTTAATTGGAGTTGGTTAGATACCTAAAGAGAACTGTTATGCTGTGGTCACACCAGAAGTGGAAGAAGTGTCAAGTGCAAGTGATTTACATGTTAAGTCAATGCAAAGAAGTGAATAGACATCCTGCGGCGCAATACGAGCGAATGATGCAAATTGTTCGAATGGCGTGGCACGAATGACGCGTTACACGCGAATTGAGCGTTTCGCTCAAGTTCGAAAATCTGAACTTCAGCAGACATTCGCGCTGCATTACCTAATCAGGAGCTTGCTCTTGTGGGGGGAAAATATCCCTCTGGAAAATCCTCCTGCCTACACCGACAACAGTTCATCAAACTGGGCTCGGCTAAGTCAGAAGTACCGCTGAAAGCTTCCATCCTCCAGGTTAAGTTTCTGGAGAAGTTTATGAGCTTACAGAGCTGGGTGCACCTCTGAAAGGATCTAGTGGACTCAGACACTGCTCGAAATGAATCAATGCTGTTTTTAAGCCTTCATAAAGCATATAAACACAGTTATTTTCTCAATAATGTTAGCCATTTACCAACGAAGCTACAGTCACCGGGCAGACAGACCCCTGCCCATCACGCGAATCCGCATCTGTCATGAAGTGAATTTGACACACGACTGAATTGGATTTTAATGCACGAATGAAGCGAGTAACTCAAATGTTCACACGTCTATTTACGTGCGATTTATCCATCCGTTCCGCGTCTGGTGTGAACACCGCATAAGAGTACTTATCTGTGCTGAGCTGCAGCCTTCAAGGAACTGAGTATGACATGCCTGTGCTATACTAACCCATTTGTAGTAAGTATTTGTTGTGAAATTGTGGTTACAGCGATAGACAAAATTACTACACCACATGGCATATTTAAAAGGTTTCTGTTGTTCTTGTCGAATTGTTTATTACAGTGAATATACATATCTACAAATTCATCATTTTGCTCTATAACCATATAACAGAGCAATCTTAAGTAGATCTGTTATTTGTGTTACAAAAATAAACAAGGCCCAATTTACTATCAAACAGCCCCATTCAGTATAATACAGTCCTGTAAGCAGACGTAAAGGATGTTCATCATTCACAGCACAGGTGTCCAACTCAATTCCTGGAGGGTCACAACTCTGCACAGTTTAGTTCCAACCATAATTAAACACACCTGATACTAATTGAGTCCTTCAGGCTTGTTTGATACCTGCTGACTCATGACTGTACTCCAACATCCAGCTCCAACCTCTTCATCAAATTCACAGACGACATGACTGTGGTAGTTCTCGTTAACAATAATGATGAGACATCTTACATGAGTGAGGTAAGCAGGCTAGCTTCTTGGTGCAAGGTCAACAATCTCCACCTGAATGTGGAGAAGTCGAAGAAGATTGTTGTAAACTTTAGGAGAGCATACACCCAGCAGGCTACACTAACCATCTGCAATGGTGCTGCAATGGAAAGGATGAGCAGCACCAAGTTCCTATGAGTGCACATCTCCGAAGACATGTCTTGGAACCACAACATTGCATCACTTGCAAGAAAAGCTCAACAAGGCCTCTACTTCCACCGCAAACTGAGGAGAGCTAAAGCCCCACCTTCCATCATGTACACCAGGGGTGTACAAACTCGGTCCTGGAGGGCCGGTGTCCTGCAAAGTTTAGTTCCAACCCCAATCAGCCATACCTGAGCTAGCTAATCAAGCTCTTACTAGGCTTTCTAGAAACATCTTGCAGGTGTGTTGAGGCAAGTTAGAGTTAAAATCTGCAGGACACCGGCCCTCCAAGACCGAGTTTGGGCACCCCTGATGTAAACCTTCGACAGTGGTGCCATCGAGAGCATCCTGACTTCACCATGTGGTACGGAGCCTGCACCGCATCGTGACGAAAGACTCGAAACAGCTGAGAGGATCACTGGTGTCTCTCTCACCACCCTCTCAGACATCTACAACTCCATCTTACCGGGAAAGCATTTAGGATTGCAGGTGACCCATCTCACAGCTACTTCAGCCTGCTGCCGTCAGGGACGAGACTGCACAGTCTCTGGGCCAGAACCAGTAGCCTCAAAGACAGTTTTCTCCATCAGGCGGTCAGGAGACTCAACTCCCTCACAGGTCTACCTCCTCTGCTCGCTCTCTTGAAATAGGTGTGCTGAAGCAGGGATGGAACTAAACTCTGCAGGGCTGCAGCCCTCCAGGAACTGAGTTTGACACCCCTGATTTACAGGGTACACTTGAATGCTGAATGTCAGTGTTTTTTCTCACAACTTGTGTAAAAATCTCTGGAAGTATTACCTAATCCACTAATTAATAGGTATCCACATCTCACATTTTTAAAGGAGATCAAAGAAAAACTATTGTATGCCTCATTTCTACTAAGCAGATCAGCACAGTATGGTTTAAAGGTGAAGCTTTCGCTTGGTAATAGTGTTGGCCAGAAAGTGGTATTCAACATTATTCTTGCCCAAAGAAGGAAGCCAAATGCAAATTTTACGTCTTTAGCACACTCAACTCCATCATTACAAATGTCAAAGCATGGCAAAAGTGCACAAACAGAAAGAGGAAGCATTACCAAAAAATGACATGTGAACGGCATCATAAACAACAATGGAGGACATACAGTAGATCCTGTTCTTCTTGGCATTTTAATATCATGGTATAATTTTCAACTGTTTTTAAAAACGTTGTTCCCTTGTGTTGTTGCAGGCACTAGTGATGATTCCCTGTAGACCAGGGCTGCCCAAAGTTCCTGGAGAACCGGTGTCCTGCAAAGTTTAGTTCCAACCCCAATCAGACATACCTATCTAATCAAGCTCTTAAGCCGCGGTCACACTGGACTTTTCGCCC